>NC_056728.1:598384952-598574952 GCF_019279795.1 Protopterus annectens
AGGATACTATGTAGGAAAAACTACATGGAAATTAAGAGACAGGATAGCTGAGCACATCAGAGACATAAGAAACAAGAAGTTGAGTAGTGCTCTGTATGTCCGTAGTAGAACATGTGTTAATTTCAAAAGATTCATATTTTTGATAATTGACAAAGTAAATATTAATAAAAGAGGTTGTGATCCTAAAGATGAGGTAGAAATAAGGGAGACTAAGAGGCAGTTGAGGCTTAATGCTAAGCAGGAACCTGGCATCAATGACTGTATTTAAATTGCAAGTATTTTGAAGCAAACAGCTAAACAAATATGAACATTGCCTCAGATGATTAGGAATTCAGTGCTTATAACACATTTCATTTATTTTATATATTCAAATATCCAAATATTCAGCAGTTGCATGTGCATTTTATTGGGGGTTATGTTGTTGTTTATCTTATGGTCGCAAATGTTTATTGAAATGAATTGTTAAAACTTTGTGAAAGTTACACAGAGTGAACATATATGTAATAATCAATCCAAAAATAGAAGAATGGTGGCGACGCAGGTATACCAGTAATCAATTTATTATCAGCTTAAAACATAGACTTCCTTCAGATTAGCGCTTTCACTCATAGAGCTTCTTCAGATCATAAATGGCAGGACTTGTCGAATACATAATATATACTCCAACATTTAACTAATTATATATATAATATAATATAATCTAAAAAGAATGTTATGCTATCCCAGACAGAGGTTTGCTGCCATGGACATTGGAGGTACAAAACCATGTGGGCAATGTAACTATTGTTGTTATATAGATACAAGCATAGGTTTTATGCACCCAGATCTATGTAGGGAGTTTAGTACACATGTTAGTGCCAATTGTAGAACCATCCATCTAGTCTACTTAGCAGTCTGCCAGGTTTGTTCCTCCTTCTATGTAGGAAAAACCAATCGTACCTTCAAAGAAAGGATACGTGAACATATATATCATATGTCATATGAAAAAGAGGTCTCCGCACAATGCCCTAGCCAAGCATGTTATCCAGCGAGGGGAAACACATACATTCCTATTTAAAGTTTTAGAAGTCATCACACCTAGTATACGTGGAGGTGACGTTAGGAATCACACAGAGTGTCAGGAAAGTAACTGGATAATTAGACTGAGAGCAGACAGAGACTCTGGACTTAATGAGAGAGCCTCAATAAAACCTAAACTTAGGAAACATAGGAATATAAAATAGGATGTGATCTGCCAGAATTAAGCATAGGGACTTAGTATAGGAACATACATGTCACTATAGCATTATATGAAGTGTATATACATATAGATTTTAATATTTCCATGAAGTTTTAAGACAACTTATTAGTTAAATATATGTAGTGAGATATTTATTATACATAACTCTTATATATATTGTTTTTATATAATGTATAACATTTATTTTTAGGAATTTTATATTATAATTGTATTATATATATGTCCTTCATAGTCAGATGCATGGCTACTTTAAGACTTGATTGTGAATTGATTGTGATAGGTTAATTAGTTAGATGTTAGAGTATATATTATGTATTCGACAAGTCCTGCCATTTATGATCTGAAGAAGCTCTATGAGTGAAAGTGCTAATCTGAAGGAAGTCTATGTTTTAAGCTGATAATAAATTGATTACTGGTATACCTGCGTCGCCACCATTCTTCTATTTTTGGATTGACTTTGACTTTTTATATTCTGGAGTTGGGGCGTTTACCTGGTGTTTGGGCAACAGCTCTGGTTTTATCAAAAAAATATATGTAATAATATCATAGCACACAAATAAATATATATTTATTATTTTTTTTTTTAAATCTTTGTTACAAGCATATATTTTTAATCAAAGGGATTTAAGTGTATACATTTACACATTTTTATGTTTTTTACATTTGTTTTATTAAAGTTTGTTTTATTGCATGGCAGCTGTTAGCTATTGGATGTGCAGGTGTTTTAATTGAGTTAGTGTTTATTACATGTTTAAATGGGCATTAGAGCATTATAGGCTTGACTCTGATAATGCCTGTTTGTTATGAGGGCGAAAGCGCAAAGTCATTGCATTAATTGTTATTAATAAAATACGGAGGTTCTGTTTTCCCACTTTTGTGGTGGCCTAAACTTATTTTTTTATCCAGCTCTTCTCTTAGATCATTTTCTTCTAAACTGAGGACACATTCTTTCTTCTCCATTCCTGTGGGCATTGTACTGAAAGTTCCAGAGCATCTTCCTGTACCAGATTCTCTTAAATTTCTTCCTGTGTCATCTGTTGCTCTTTCATATGGGAACTCACTAGCTTATCACTCCACAACATTGTGTGTCAGAGTTGCCACAGTTCCTGTTCTTTCCCTTACTGTGCAACTCCAAATGAACTTTTGCACTGGTTTCTTATGGAAGGCTCCAAAATATCTTCATATGGCAACTGATCAGATGTTTCTCACTCCACTGGTTTCTCATTCATTTGGTGATCCATTGCTCTGTCCTGCTGTGGTGTTATCAGAGATAGATTTTCTACACCAAATCCTTCACTTCAGAGGTAATCCATAACCTCAGTTTCTGTTTATGTTTCTTCAACTTCTCCATTACTAATCCTCTTTTCTGCTTTTCTTCTTTGGTTTCTTATTGTTTGTATTGTAAAAGTTTCCATAGCTGGATGCCTTTGCCTGCATTTCTCTTCAAATATCTTCAGTGCTGCTGTTTTTATATTGATTAGTCTTGCTTTCTCCTTTGCACAAATATTGTACCATATTAAATCTCTTTTTCTTCCCCATGTCCATATTTCTTCTTTAGATGTCTCCTGCTCCTCCTCTTTCTCCTTACTTGGGGGACCCATTCTTCCATCATGCTGTGATATAACCTGTGTTAAACTTTCTGCACTAAATCTTTCACTTCACAGGTATTCCATAACTTCACCTTCTATTATTTTTTAACTTCTACTTTACTAATCTTCTCTTCTATGTTCCGTCTTTGTGATCTTATTTTTGTATTGTGAAATGTTTCATATCCGGATGCCTTTGTCTATATTTTTCTTCAAATATCTTTGGGCTGCTTTCTTTGTATGGATTAATTTGACTTTCTCCTTTGCATAAATATTGCACCATATCAGATCTATCTTTCCCATGACAATGTTTCTTTTTTATACCTTTCAAAAATCTCAAGATTTTGTTCTTTATATTTTTCACTTCCTCAGTCGTTTCTTTTTCCAAATGGCTTATGGTTTCTTGGTCTGTATAATATATTTTATAAATCTGTTGTATTAATGAACACAACATTTATTTAAAGCTTCTGACAGTTTTTCTTGTGCAAGTATTTTTTTTTTTGCTTTAATTTCTCTCTTAATCTTTTTTATACCTTCTGTCTGGGAGTTCTGGGTATCTTGTATAATAGTAACAATACACAATTTCTTTCTTATTCTCAATAGTCCACTCGAGTTTCTTTATGGCTCTTTTTTGTCCTATCAGTTTTTGTGATTTTTCTGTGACTACTACTTCGACAACAGTGGGGACCATCCTTCCCCTGAGCTTGGCCTGGCCCTATTGTAGGAATGTTTCCATGTCTTGAAGATTCTACATTGTCATTTTTTTTTCAGTCCTGACATCAATGCACATACCAGGAGTGGGCACTCTTTGATCCTGGGTCTTGTGCACCCATCTATCTTTTTTATTTTTTAACCTACTTCTGTCCATGACACATGCTGTATAAAGTACAATCTATATATCAGTGTCATGTTGGTAAGATTTTGTGAAAAACAGAGTCCACCTTATAAATATTCTCACCAAGACATGAGGATGAATTCAGTTCCAGCAATATTACTCTCCTTTGTTTGCTGATTTTATCTTCTCTCCATTTATCATCTCTTTATTTAACTCTATATAGCGAATTGCTGACATAGAAATACCATTGCCTTTAGGTCATTCACTACAAAAATAATAAAAAAAAAAAATATCCAAAAATTGCTTGCACATTTAACAAAGAAACTTAGCCAGGTTCCCTATGAGCATCATCCTCCCTATTTAGATTGGCTGTTCAATTTGCTGAAAAGCTTGTTGTTTAACTTTCAACCTATAAGGCTCCTAGCTAAACTTGGTAGGTGGGCCATCTACAGACCCTGGAAACTACAGACCCATAAGTCTCGTTAGTCTTATATGTAAAGCCATGGAAAGAATTATCATGGAGATGATTAGTAGAGATATAGTAAACCTCCAGACACTGGACCCAGCCCAGTTTGGTTTCATTAAGGGCAGATCATGCCTACTCAACATGGTGGACTTCTTTGAGAAGGTCACCAAAGCAATGGATGAGGGCAAAATCGTTCATACTGCCTACTTTGACATGACCAAGGCACTTAACACAATACTCCACTCGAGCATTGTTGACAAGCTCAAGAGGTTAGGTACAAACCCATATGTCACCAGGTGGATAGCCAACTGGCTCACAGACAGGACCCAGGAAGTTAGAATTGGGTATCCCATCTCTACAAAGAGGCAAGTCATAAGTGGAGTCCCTCAGGGATCAATCCTTGGACCGCTCCTTTTTGGCATTTACTTCTCAGAAGTCGAGGCCAATATCAGTGGTTTCTGGCTGACTAAATTTGCAGATGATTGCAAATTAGGAGCTGTCTTTGAATCTCACACTGACACAGATGTTCACCAGGAGGGGCTGACACAGACAAACAACTGGTGTCAGAGCCATGGACTAAAACTAAATGCTAAGAAATGCATAATAGTATCCTTTGGGAAGTCATCCATTCCTGGTAACTATCATATTGACAACACAACCCTTAGAGTTGTCCCAGTAATCAGGGACTTAGGGACACAAATAGATAAAGCCTTTGATCATCACGTGTCTACAGTGGGGAGGAAATCATTCTATGTTGCGCAACCTCTAAACAAAGTTATGGCATCTAAGTCCAAGTAAAGTCATTGTTCTACTGTATTCGACATTCATCAGACCTATCAATGAGTAGAATACCCCTTTGGTATGTGCCTAACCACATATCCAACAACTGGAACGTCCACAGAGGTTCCTCACTAAAAGAATAGAGGGCAATAGAGTAAGTAATACGTCCTATGCAGACAACTTCAAGACCCTATCCCTGTATTCTGTCTCCTACAGGCTTTTGAGGGGAAATCTATGCCTGGCATACAGGGCATTGTCAGAGCCCACTTTGATGGGCCTCCTGCATATCCACAAAACAAACAGTACCAGAATTACCCATTCTAAAAACTTAAATCTTGCCTGTGATATAAATAGGATCTTCTGAAGTGATAGGCATGTATCCCAGAGATTACCCCATCTATGGAACAGGCTCCCCATCCATGTGAAGCAGAGTTCCTCCCTAACCCAATTCAAGTGCAGCTTGGACAATGGGATGGGAAACTGGAAATTCATCCATGGTTTGGCACCTATGTCTCTAATACAAACAGGTAACCTGTGAATGGTTCATCTCCCAACCCCATGCTTACACTTATCAAGGGTATCAGAACGTTTCAGAGATTTGGAATGCATGGCTAGGCTTAAAAAGGCTCTTGTGGTCATTAGCCTAGTAAACATCTATGAACCTAAGCTATGAATGTCTTGAACAATGTAAAATTACTGAATTATTGTACAAATAACTGACTTTTTACCCAGTGTCTGCTGTGGATTATTTATTTATGTATGTATTTATTTTATGTTATTCATTTTATTTATTTAAATTTGTTTCCTGGGGTAGAACACTGACCATATCTTTCCAGTTTCAGTCTCAGCCTAGAAATAGCCTTTAGAATAGTCAGTAACATTCAAACAGCCATATATCCGGTAAATGAAGACATCTTTAGGAATATGCTGTAGGAGGAGCCTTCAAAACAATAGATCCCACTCCACCACTAACTAAAAAAAGTGATGTAGCTTCCTGACAAGCAGTACAGTTAAAATTAAAACTGGGGACATCTGTGCAGAACCAGATGAGCTGTTTGCAAGGGTTGCATGGAGACCTGTTCTAGAGTTTATTCTCTTTTATATTCATTAACAGTTTAGTATTCATCCTGCCAAAGCTACACTTAATGCTGCCTGAAGATGACCTTACTCTCCGAAAAGAAGCCAGCTTTAAAGCTGTTAACAGAAAAGGCTGCAAGACTTCAACAACATCTTTCATGGCTCTCAGATAATAAGAATCTACGTAACCTGGCCAAATCAATCACCATATTACTTGGTGCACATCAGAAGCTTCAAAATGTCAGCCTTCTGTAACAGTCTGATACAGAATGGATAACCACATGACTCTTGAGACAAGGAAAGATATTATGGATAGCATTTTTGCTGCAAGGCTTGAATTTTCTTTCTCTTATTATCTGTCACTGTCCATGAAATGTTCATCTGTTTCAAACTAAATAATGTTTGTCATTTGTCTGTCTATCATAGGATAGAGAACATCACTTTAACACTGCAACAAGTTTTCTCACATCCCATATCAGTTAGAACTGCATTACCAATGAATTCACTACCACTGGCTGTAACTTCCTGCCATTACCCTTTGTACTCAACAGATCAAGGGGCATTAACACTGTGCCAACCCTCACTCATTTAAGCAGTAAGTGAAGGACCCTTCTCAAAACTAGCTCCAGCTGGTAGGAACATTCCCCAGTGACCATTAGAAATGAACAAAATCTATTTCAGGAAGGAAAATGGAAAGACTATCTACTGGTTAATTGTTACAGAGACAGTTTCTAAGCATGCTCATCATAATGCTTTAACATGATGAAAACTCTTATTTCTTGAAATGTATTCTTCTGTTTAGTTATCAATCTCTTACATTTACTTTTGCCCTTCTATTGTTCAGATTTATTCTTAATCTTATTTCCTTTTCTTTACTTTGGAAGTGTGTATTCTAATTCAAAGATCTATATTACTATGTTCTACCATAACCTGTAAAGAAGAGCTTTTTTACCTTTTTCCGTGTGCTTTTTGCCTTTCTGCATGCCAACCATTAATCTTGCCCCACTGGCCTTGAGCCTACTGTTCTACCATCCTGGATTTCCCCCAACATGGAAGCAAGAGCCAACCAAAGGGGCTGCCATCCTGGCAGCCTTGGAGGTTGTTTATGCCCTGATCAGCATTCGGCAATGATGGCATTTTTCTGGGTTCCTAATCCTGCTACTGATTTCGTATGAGACCATTGAAGTGTGTGCTTGGTTCTGCACACACTTTAATGAGGGCTACTGACACCAGTTTGAGATCACTACTCCCATGTCTCTAGTTCTGAACAATTTAGTGTCTCACAGTCCTCTGCTTGCATGGTGGTGATAGGTTTACTGAAAGCCCCTTCCCCCTCCCCTAGATATACAATCCAACTTCTACCTATTTATGCCTAGCTCTTCCAGCTGTCAAACCACTATTCACTCTCAAGTCATATGGGTCATATTCAGGGCTTTATCCCTGACACTGCAGAGCAATACTTCCTTTTATCAGTTTATCTGTGAGTATACATTTCACTACATATATCATAGTTTATGTGCATTGTGGCATAGATTATGACTGAAAAGACTCTTCAGACCAGTTCACTTACCTGGTTAAATAACTAACTAACTAACAAGCTAGCTAACTAACTAAACAAATATACATGCATACATACAAGCAAACGAGCAAGCAATAAGGATTTAAACCACTGTTGCAGATAATCACATTATTTGCCTGCAGGCCTTTGTCTTGGCTGAAAAGAGTCTACAGAGCAGTTTACATACCCATTCAGCAAAAAAGCAGGCAAACAAACAAATTACTAAATAGCAAGCCAGACTTTCTTATACCAAAATATAAAGAAGGGCTGACAGTTAATTCTTCCAGGTGCTGCGGAGGATCTCTTCTGCAGTGACCTTCTAGGTAAAATTTGCAGAGGTTATGTTCTGCTTTCATGTCCATAGTCACTAAATCTGAATCACTGAATCCTGTTTGAGAAAAAATATATGGCATCTGTAGTGCCTTTCAGAGCAGTGCTGATACAGCTGTGATTCAGTAGTCTTGATGGTACATTACAAAAATACACGAACTGTCAAGACATATAAAACAAGAAAGAAATAGGCACATTATTCAGAGTTCACTTAGCATGAACAACCGAGTATTCTTTGGGGCTATTCTTTGATAAGCCCCTGTCCAGCATGTATGGGAGTGTTGGAATATGCCAGTCCAAGTGTATTCCCTGCAAGTATGGCATCTGCAAGGTTTCAGAATATCATAAGCACAACAAAAATTCAACCAGCAGACTGTGGCAGCAGTTATCTTTATATTTAAATGACAATCATAATATCAGTATACAAAGCACAAACAAAACGGTTTCGGCTAGTTCCTTACTAAGCCTTTATCAGTGTTGGAATATGCACATCCATGAGGAAGGGCATAGATAGTCTCTGTGGTGACAGGAATGCTCACTTCTTCACCATAGGAGGAGTTAGGGCTGTATCAATATTCCAGTCATGGCTATCAAGTTGACAGTCATGCCATAGGCCATTCTTGTCTGATCTGGGAACATATAGTCCCTGGTGACTCTCACCCCAGACGAGAATGAATGAGAATTGGAGAGCTCACCCCAGAGGGGAATGAATGAGACCTGGAGCGCTCATCTATGAGGGGAATGAATGAGCACTGGAGCACTCATCTAAGAGGAGAATGAAATAGAACTAGAGCACTCACCCCGGAGGGAATGAATGAGAACTGGAGCACTCACCCCGGAGGGGAATGAATGAGAACTGGAGCACTCACCCTGGAGGGGAATGAATGAGAACTGGAGCACTCACCCTGGAGGGGAATGAATGAGAACTGGGGCACTCACCCCGGAGGGGAATGAATGAGAACTGGAGCACTCACGCCGGAGGGGAATGAATGAGAACTGGAGCACTCACCCCGGAGGGGAATGAATGAGAACCGGAGCACTCACCCCGGAGGGGAATGAATGAGAACTGGAGCACTCACCCCGGAGGGGAATGAATGAGAACTGGAGCACTCACCCCGGAGGGGAATGAATGAGAACTGGAGCACTCACCCCGGAGGGGAATGAATGAGAACTGGAGCACTCACCCCAGAGGGGAATGAATGAGAACTGGAGCACTCACCTAAAAGGGGAATGAATGAGAACTGGAGCACTCACCCCGGAGGGGAATGAATGAAAACTGGAGCACTCACCCCGGGGGGGAATGAATGAGAACTGGAGCACTCACCCCGGAGGGGAATAAATGAGAACTGGAGCACTCACCCCGGAGGGGAATGAATGAGAACTGGAGCACTCACCCCGGAGGGAAATGAATGAGAACTGGAGCACTCACCCCGGAGGGGAATGAATGAGAACTGGAGCACTCACACCGGAGGGGAAAGAATGAGAACTGGAGCACTCACCCCAGAGGGGAATGAATGAGAACTGGAGCACTCACCTAAAAGGGGAATGAATGAGAACTGGGGCGCTCACCCCAGAGGGGAATGAATGGGTGGCTGTGAAAGTCAGTTGATAGTTAGCTTGCACAGGGGAAGAAGACTATGATGCAAAAAAAAGATGAATGCAAGGAATACAGCTCAAATTTGAAGTTGTAATTCTGTTTTCAAGCTAAATTTGAAACCTATCACCAACAGATAAAAGAAAATGGTGTGGAGGAGAATATGGGACGTGATGATATGATGAAATATTTCTTTCTCTCTCTTTCTCTCTACACACACACACACACACACACATATATATATATATATATATATATATATATATATATATATATATATATTATGTATTTGACCAGTCCTCCAATTAGCTTATAAAATGTGTTGAATACGTTTAGCACATAAATGTTAGAGCAAGGCTATGTTTTTATTGTTTGTTTTGTTTTTTTACATTGATGCAACTGGTTCATTGTTTGCATACTTACTTTATTTTTTACAAATTTAATTCACATCAATGTAAGAGAAGGACAAAGCCCTATATGATGTTGTTAGTTTGGATAATGTTTTATACAGTCATCCCGCCAGCTTAATACTTGCTTGCATGATTCATTTACCTGTTGACACATTTTAATAACAAACCTTGATTTGGTACGTTGTGTACTTGGAATTAATTCTTAAAAGTTACATATTACAGTTTCCATCCTATATAAGTACGTTAGGTGCTATGGTCAACACTACTTAGCTCCTTGCATAAGCCAGTCAAGTTACAATATCATGTCATATTTTTTAATTTTTTATTTGCCATTGAAGTTAAAGTCACACACTGAGGTAGTAGGCAATTTACTGTAGTTATGTAAACTGAAGTTAGTGTTCCTATGCTGTGTTAAAAACTCAGGGCAACATTATACACTTCAGTCATGTTTCTCATTAATTTGTGGTTTTAGTTGTAGGTCATTAGTGGCCACATTTATAGAGGAACATCAGTATTTCAATACATTTAGCTTAATATTGATTTCCAATTTCTAATTCAGTACTGGGATATATAAAGAGGCTGGGACTTTACTGTCAGACATTTAAATATAGTGGAGCCATGTCTAATTATTAGGTATTACTGTAACATTTATAGGTCATTTAAGATGGGAAGAATGGAAGTACTCCAGTTAAACTATGATTGATTTACCGTTGGGGGATACAGTATCTTACGTGTAGGGATAATAAATTCAAAAATGTTTGTTCTTTTTTGAAAATGTACTTAGACCACACTCATAAAAAAAACATTTTTAAGCTATTTTTTGTTCCCACACAGCTGATCATTAGCTGCCTCCAGTACTGCTCCCCAATCATCAGATCTACCTATCCCTCTTATATCCACCAGACTTACTATGATTAGGATTGGGGCTGGCAAGGAGATTGAGGTATTCTGGAACAGCATCACACTGCCACCATAGAAGTGTTTTATTCACTATTTATTTCCCCACTACTCTGCATACCCAGCAACATCCCAAGAATGGGACATGCAGTACACGTCAGCAGTGGACTGTCCCTCACTTCTGCATGGGGTGATATCAGCAAGACACTAATCCCCCCTTAAGCAGCACCTTGCAGTTGCTTTCTTCACTTTTTCTAGGGAAATTAAGCTGTGTCATATGCCCCCAAATGCATGCTCCTCCCTGTTCTTCCCCAGGATGCCCACCTTCCCTGTCAGGGGCTCAGATCCCCAAGCCAGTAATCAAACACAGATCAAAACTCTGTCCCTTTGTGGCACAGCACTGGTTGAAAAAATCATCTTTACAGCTGTCACTCATCAGAGCTTCCCTTTAAGGGACTTGAGTAAGATAGAGTAGAGATTTTTATTTAAGTAGTAAGCAGACAAATATTTCTGAGGAGTCACAATTTCAGTAGTTATTTGACATTAGCAGTGTGTCAACAGGACACTGACAGTAGTGATAAGCACATCAAGCTGCTTCACTATGATTTAATCTATACAAGAATGGATTTATGGCTCCGTTTTATAATTAAGTGATATGTACAGCAAAAGTGCCTTCTGCACATAACTCTCAGCTGTACAGATTTTCGTAGACTGTCCAGATTTTCGCCTCAGATTTTTGGTCTGTTTCTCATAAAATTGTAGTTTTCTGACAAATCACTGTCAAATCATGGATGGTTGAAGTCAGAAAATAATGACAGACATTTAAGTTTCAGACTTCAAACCCTACAAAAAATTCATGCTAATGCAAAACCTACTATTCTGTCAGCTTTCTTTGTTTGTAAGATCAGTATTTAAAAAATGCCCTATTTTGGGGCCTTTGTCCCCCACCCCATTATTTATGGCTTTGTCCAAATGTCTTGCTGTAAGAGGTTGAGAGGTATGCTTCTGCAGTATGAACTTTTGTCAGACTACTTACATTTAGATTGAGTGTTACATGTCTACCATATCAGTATATGCATCATGTCAGCATTCAAAAAGTGTTATAATGTACCAGAAACCCAGTACCAGGCTGTCCATGCTGTTGGTAGGAGTGCATCAAAATTAGTTTTGTGCTCCTCTTGTAAAATGCATGTATACACTGTATATTTACGTCAAGTCCATTAAAACATAGCTTTGATCACGTGATTCTAGAAGATAATTGTGTAATTAGTGCATTCTAAGTAAGCCCTTAAAAAATAAACATATTTAAATGTAATATCCCCACATGTAAACTAACATATCCCACTTTAAATAAAATAATATATATTACAGGTTTTATTCCCTTTGTATGCACTGTTCGTATACTGGAAACCCTCTTCTAGACCAGGACAATCTAATGTGGGACGGCATGCATTTATATTATTTATATGTATCTTTAGGGAGTGTAGTTGGGGGGGGCTTAGCTTTGTAGTACATGGAGTGCACTGATTATGCTCTGAACTCTAGAAAAAGTTGACTTTGTTATACACCACTATGGCATCAAAGAGGTGAAGAACACATTTTATTATGCGCTTTTCAGAGCTGTTATGTTCTAGTTTTGTGTTAGAGTCATGGTATCTCCCTCAGAGCAGTAGTGATACTTTAAAGGCTGTAAAACACATCTGGTTGCCAAATACACACACACAAAGGCATATGCAAGTGTTTAAGTGTTTAACATATTTTAAAGCTGTTATTTTATTAGAGGTACACTTAGATTCTAGTCACTCCCCAGGATTCATGAAGCTCGGCGCAAGGACGGCGTTAGCCTTACGCCGACCGTGCGGCGTAGAGATGGCGCAGCAGCACCATATGCATATTAATGAAGGCGCGCTGCCGCAACATCCACGTGCATAGGAAACGTGCGCAAGTGCAGGGGTCGTGTCTAAGCGCTACACGGAGGCGTGAACATGTTGGCTGCAGACGCGCAACCTAAAATGCTGACTAGTACAGCCTGTCTCTAATAATAATCACTCCTATCCATGTCCGTGGATATAGAAATGTATGCAAAGCATACAAGACAGTTTTGCAAACACCAAAATAAAAAGTAAACACAAAGGCACATAGCTGAATATTGAGTCCCCGTCCCTCGAACAAATGACATTTAAATACCCGTGCCCATATTCCATTGTAGTGTTGATTGATATACCAAGTGGAAGCGAAATGCAGCGTGATGCCGTGCCACTGCCCTTTGCTAAGCCTAGCCCAATGGTTAGGGTTACCACCTGTCTCACTTTGCGAAGGACAGTTCCTCACTGGGCAGTTGTGTCCTGACAAACAACTTTAAAAATGGCAAATGTCCTGAGATGTTAGGACAAAATTATTTCATATATTTTATGTAATAGTTGCATAAAACAGTTATTCTGTATCTAAAAAACATCAATGTCATAAGAAACAGAATAAGCAACGAAAATGCTACAAGAATAAGCTTTTATTTAGGCAAAAAAGATAAGTTCTATCCTTTGTACTGACCGTGGGTATGTGTCGGCCTGTAAAATCTGATGTTTGTCCCGAAAATGTCCCACTTATGCCATTTGAAAAGGTGGAAATCCTACCAATGGTCAGAGCATTCGCTCAATATCTGCCCATTTGTGGTCCGAGTTGTCCTTGTCTGTATGGCCCAAAGATGAATGTGTATTTCCCGGGTCAACCTACCATGTCATGAAAGATAAGTATTTGTGTGTACCTATGTGCGTGAAGTACAGCATGTGGAAGACCATGTATGCTAGGGTTGTCCTCACAATCATATTGGTACCAGAGATATGTAGAGTACGCAATGTGCACTGCTGTCTGTGTCATGGGCCAGCAACCAGAGAAGGGATGGATGGTGTATTTGTGGAATTTGGGGGGGGGGGTGACGGGTAATGTAATAATTCACCAAGGGGAGACTGGGTTGGATGTACAATAGGTGAACTGGAGGTGTACGAGGGAGCAGTGGGTGAATCAAAAAGAAAACCAAAGAACATACATTCACATTCCCAATACACCCTGACAGGCCATACTGCAGAACACAATCCCACAAACATATGAACATTAAAATGTGGATACACATGTACAGAAACGGTACTGGCTCACACCCACACAATGGTCTGGCCTGAACCGAGCCATCCAACCCCTACACACCTGGATACATAATTGAATACCCATCATCCCCTCCACAGCACACCACTGCCCCCACCCTTGCTGAACTTCCACCAAAACCACCCATACTCGAGCTGCTAACTTGGGCCAGTGATATCTGCACGTAGTGCCCCCTACCCACATCTAGTAGGCAGTCTCACCCTTGGCAGTTTCAGGCTTGCAAACTAGCACCCTTGGCAGTTTCAGGCTTGCAAACTAGGTATCCCATGCATGGATAATCCTCTCTCATTTTCATAAAGCCAAAAGAATGGGGTTCATTGGCATCCACAATTTTTGGACATCACTCATTGGATAAGTGTCTGTTCTAAAGATTAGACTTGGTGGCACAACAAGATGTCCAGCCCTGTAGGCATCTGGACACAAGTTGCATTAGCAGTAGTTGTCCACAACCCTGCTCAGCCTCCAGCCGGTCCTGCATAACCTATGACCTGGGATTAAACACCTGACCATGATGCACGTCTCCCCATGTGCATTATCGGGAATATATGCCTTCCACATATTCCCTAGAAGCTTCCCCATAGCCATCGTCCAAATAGTACACATCCACTAATTGTATACCCTGTCCATGTTCCACATCGTAATGATGCACACAACCCCTGCATACACACGGTACACGTCCCTCCCGGATGTGGGTGTTCATATACATGGCCATGTACAACCCCAGATATGTAGTCATACATCTATAAATGTACATACCTATATATGCATAGCTACAGCTACACATCACACATACATGCATATAAGTAGTTGTCAAGTATGTGTCCTATTTATAAATATGTGTACTTGCAAAGGTATACCCATGGTTCATAGTTACCAGAACAAACACAGCAAAACATCACTAACACAGCAGTCATCCATTCTCCGGTCGGAAATAAACCACACCACTACACATGCGCCACTCCCTACTGCTTGACACGTCCCGTATGTTGGCTCACTCCAACTATATTCAGACATCTCAAGCTTATAGTCCAGGGACATACATTCATATAATGGTTAGGGTGTTCAATTAGTCTTCTGGTATATATATATATATATATATATATATATATATATATATATATATATACGTGTCTCAGAAACATATGAACATTAACATGTACTATAGTGTAGTGTGGAATGCCTGTAGTAAAGCCATATATCCTAACTACCATCCATGCAGAATGTACCACAGATGGTGTAGTGGTCAAACCGGTGACTAAGGTGTTTCTGTTCTTGGGTCCATACCATGCAAGGGCTGCTAATTTTATATGATGCCCAGAATAATGGTCAGCGGATATAGAGTGATTAAGTAACTTACAAGCTGACGTAAGCGGGTATGCGCGGCGGTAAGTGGCTGTCATTCAACAGAATGAGAAATGTAAATAAGTATGTAGGTGTATATGCACTTGTATGTACAGACATGTATAAATATATATATATATATATATATATGTATATATATATATATATATATATATATATATATATATATATATATATATATATATCCATGAAGAATGAACATGGTCACAATAAAGCAGTCATAACGAACGTGAAGGGAAACAGCAGCGGAACCCCCCACATTATTTAATACTGTCATATCAAATTGGCCAGAAGTGAGCAAATCTCCTGTGTCTCCAACCACAGGTAGGATGATAACAGTGGAACTAACTTTGTCCACGTGCTAAGTCTGATTTTCAAACAGGTACAGGGCAATCCCAGTCCCAATTCTGACAAGCCGAAAACCAGAAGACTAATTGAACACCCTAACCATTATATGAACGTATGTCCCAGGACTATAAGCTTGGGATGTCTGAATATAGTTGGAGTGAGCCAACATACGGGACGTGTCAAGAGCAGTAGGGAGTGGCGCATGTGTAGTGGTGTGGTTTATTTCCGACCGGAGAATGGATGACTGCTGTGTTAGTGATGTTTTGCTGTGTTTGTTCTGGTAACTTTGAACCATGGGTATACATGCAAATGAAGCAGCCCAGCAATAGTGTAGTGGTTAGAGCATCCGCCTATCGAGCAGACATTGGTGGTTCGACTGCAGCAAACACCAGCTGTGACACGTAATCCGTATATGAGCATATCTTGATAATTTTATGCTGTATAATGATATAATACCATTGAAATGTGAACTGAGGTGACGTATCACAGTAAGAATGCAGAAGGTGTTTGCGTGATGGGAAATGGCGGTTAAACATGGTGAAATGGAAAACTGCTGCTGAAAAGTGTAGTACTCACCCTTTGTCCAATGGCCCTTGTTCTGCCCAGCAGCACAATAAACTGCCTCGGCCAGGCTCGACGCCAGGACCCTACACACCACAACCAATGTGACTTACCACTAAGCCACGGCAGTTATACCTAAACACAAACATAGCAGACAGCACAGTCATTCAACAGTATAGGAACTGTATTCCATCATGTAGATGTATGTGTGAGTGTTTATGTCCAGCATATAGGCACATACATATATAGAGATATATCAGGAACATACCATGTGACAACAAAGCATTACAAATGAATGAAAAGGGAAACACCAGCAACACCTGTATTATGTAGAGTTGTTGTCCTATGTAATATCAAGACTCCCTCAGACAGATGTGTCATTCATACACGCAAACAGTTGTACATTGGCTCTTTACATCACTCTGTGCATGTAATGTACATTAACACAATGGTTCCTGTCCAATCATCATGTGAGAACAGTACTCTAGCAAGGTGCTGTGTGTAGCATCATCATCATGATAAAAGTAAATGGGGTAACCATAGAGGGACCGTTAGTGTTGTGTGTACAATGGGGTCATCCGCATCACGTGTACCTGGAACATTTAGGAGTGATGTGCATACAAGGATCGTGTGCCTGAGGGACAGGGGTGAGGATAACAGGAGTGTGTTGTGATGCATATTAAAAGGGTTACATGTGTCCAGTGGACACATGTGAAATGGACAGCTATCTACGGGGCACATGTTTTCCTATTAACTGATTGGCCTTGTTTTTCTGTAGGGTGAGAGTGGGATGTGGGGGAAGGAGAGTAGGTATGCCCGTGGAGGATAGATAGGGTAGGATCACAGACAAGACAGCATACAGGGTCGGTATATGACAGGTGGGGGGATACACCTCGGATGGGGAGGGGTGTTCAACATTCACAAGCCCATGGAAACAGTGGGACGGAGGTACCCGGCCATGGGCAGCCACCACTGTACCAAAATACCTGCAAAGGAGGCAGTGCTGGGGGAAGTCTAGGAGGGGCAGCCACACCCTGTAAATGTGACACTCCGCCCTTGAGCTGGCGTATCTGGCCTCAGAACCCTTTATTGAGCCCCCAATGCACCACGTCCAGGACCGTATGACAGTGGACATGTTCCTGTCTGGCCCTGCTCCCAGGGGACACAAGCCCCATCCTCAGTGGCGGTACCACCAGAAGGTGGTGCAGAGCCAACAGAGGTTGAGGTCCAAGGCTAGGCCCCTGATGTGCTGGTGCCCAGTGCCATGGCCAGCTGAAATGGGACAGGAGGTTCTGCTGGGACCTCCAAACCCATACAGCCTATGGTGTTGCAGTTTAAACACAGATATGGCTTAGTAACAGACAACAGCATTCAGGATTACTAACAACAGTATGCATAGATATGACCATCAACCCAACAGATCGTATACATTTGCAGAGGGAGCACAACACGTGCATATATACTGCATGACATCTGTACAAAGTGTAGAAGACGTGTGACTACAGCTATGAACAGTGGCCCATTATTGGCTTACCACTGAGAACCCCAGACAGTGTCTGTCATACCACTGTTCCATGTGCCATATGTCCAGTCAGGGATGCGATGACAGTAACACATCCCTATCACCATGTACTGGCAGTAATCCTCACACTATGCTCCTGCTGTGCACAGATGTGTGTTCAGTGTATAACACAGGAAACAGATGGTTCCACACACTAACCAGTCCACAGATGGCCCTACAGATGGGGGTTCCTCACGAACAGGGCACTGTCATGTCTGTTATAGAACATGCAGAATAGCCATTACCACACACAGCATGTTAAACAGGCAGTAGTCTCAATGAAGCATAGCTACACTTACATGCTGTAGTCATGCCTGGCACATCACCCTCCTGTCTTTAGGCTATTTCCCACTGTGTATGATGTTTGAGGAACATCCAGATATCATCCGTGATGCCGTTTCAAAATACCACATCCAGGTTCCACTCACAGCGACTGTCATGGCCAAACACCAACATGATGTTCCTGGATATTGTACTGTGTTTATCATGCAGATGGCTATGGGAAAATCATCACAGCTGTTCCACATGCAGTCAGCTAGAGGAGGACTGCAATAGGTGCAGAGGCCATCACCTGAGCATGTTCATCACTTGCAATACACATGCTGCTGCTGAGCAGGTGTACACCTCCACATCCAGAGAGTGTGTGGGAGGGACAGACAAAGTAAATCAGAGAAGGGCTTGGAGACTATAACCCAAGCATCGTCTGTCACACACCTACCAGTACTGGGGTCAAAACCATGACTGACTAGTCATTACTATTACAAGTGCATGCAGTTACTACATGTGCCACAAAGCCGACATGTAGCTGTGCTGTAAGAACATATATGTGTGTTGGTGAGAGACATTTGCAACAGAGATATAGTAGAAATACATTAGGTGTAGCACACATGACTGTCCACGTGAACGGATGCCATTGTCACCACAACCACACTCTCTAATGGACTCACATTGACAGTCTTTGCCAGGGCCACAAATACACTCCCTAACTACTTAGATGTTATGTGATCATATCTCGCCTACATTCTGACTGATGGGTTCGGAGCCGATCCCTCGGCTCCGACTCGGCACGCTTATGCCAAAGAGCGAAGTCTCTTATTGGCTGAGCTTACTATATCCCAGGATGCACCACTACCAGTCCCCCAGATCTCGTTTGCCGCTAATCTGCGAAGACGTGGTCTCGAGCTGGCTGAGCTGAGTAGTAAATTTACTAACTTTTTTCTGTCAGAATTTTGCTGTTCTTGTCATAAAAAGCTGTTTTAACGACTATTCTTCACTTTTGTGTGTGTTTGGAGTTTGTGAAAAGACTTTGTTGTGTGATTGGGTTGAGTTTGATTTTAGGCCTCCCTCATCTTAGGGCCTTCCCGGTCAGTCAACCCCCTTAAAAACCTTACAGGGTTTCAAAGTACCCTTAGTAATTTGTGACGGTTTCTTTACTAAACGGCAACTGTAAACCTATTATTAGGTAGTGTCAGTAAACAGAAAGTCAGTGGATAGTGTATTTTCTGTCAGGGATTACTGATTTTTTGCCATAATGTCTCAGAATCCTCTCCTTCTCCGGCTAAAAAGAAAAGGGCGTCGGCTCCGACCAGTCCGTCGGATCCGACCGCCAAAATACATAGGCAGGCTTCTCCTTCGGCTCCAAGGACTTCGGAGCCGAGGGCGGAACGGTCTGCCTCGATGCCACCAGTCTCGACTCCTCTGGCTTCGGAGCCGATGGCTGGGGCATCGAGAGGCGAGTCACCTTCGTCGGCTCCACTGGTCTCGGAGCCGACAAGGGTTGCCCGCTGAGACACTTCCTCCTCGGTGCCGAAGTCCACCTCGGCACCGATGGAATCTAGTGTGAGTATTCCTTCGGCGCCGATAGTCATCGGGTCGCCTCGGAGCCGGTCCCCTAGCCCTTTGGGGCCGTTGGAGAGGCCATCTCGAACCCGTTCAGTATCCTCTCGGTCTTCGAGGATGTCGGATTCAGATATAGACAGGGTGCTCCAAAGACTGTTCCAGTCCCCAGTCTTTCAAAATTTGTTTCGCTCCTACCCAGTTGGCTTCGAGCCGATTGCCCAGGCCCATCCATTGCTATTCCTCCTCCGACCGCCGGCTCTGTCGGAGCAGGTGCTGTTGGAGCCGGTGGAGATCTTAGGGTCGGCTCACCCTTACTCCAACCTGGCCTCGGGTCCGAGTTTGGTACACGGACTTCTTTGGCTGGACCTGGGGATGTTTGGGACCTATGCTTTCGGTGCCGAGCCTCCCTCTCGGTGCTGCGGGACTTCCGTCGGCTATCATGGCTCGGGACCGGACACTCCCAGGACTCTGGGGATCCGGCTTTCAGAGCTATGAGGAGTGCCTTGGCCAAGTCTTCTTCGCCATCTCTCCGGCTTTACCGGCACCTTCCCTGGGCGTGGAGACTGGGTCTTTGGCAGTTCCCTGTCCGTAGGCAGCGGAGCCCCTGGGCCTGAGGTTACCCCATTGGGGTTCCCTCCTCCTGAGGGTTCTTCAGAGTTGTCTTCAGAGGAACCCCAAGGAAGAGATCGTGCAAGAGGAAGCACGTGGACTCCCCGAGTCTATTACATCGACACTGATCTTGATGATGCGGAGGGGTCCCAGTCGTCCTCGGATGATGTCTCATTTGCAGACATCTTAGAGATCCTCAAACAACGAGGCTGGATATCCAAACCCCCTCTGCTGATGAGTCAGTGCTCCTCAAGGCCTTTGGGGCTCAGCCCTCCGCCTCCTGGGTGTCTCCGCCCTTCGACGAGCTCCTGGATTTAGTTTGTCGAAGGCGTGGGAACTTCCAGATACCGTGGAACCAGTCCCACGTCCTAATAAATTTTTGTCTGCCCCACCCGAGAAGGAATTCCTCACTAAAGGCGTGGCTGTAGATGCCATGGTGGTGGCATCTGCTACACAACAGGACGTGGCAGAGGCTTCAACGTCCGTCCATCCTCCTAATAAGGAGTCTAGGAGCATGGACAGGTATGGGAAGCGCACCCTGACTTCAGCGGCCTTTACTTTAAGGTCTCTGAATTATTTGGCACATTTTACCAGGCTTCAGAGGGATCTGGTCAAGGAGCTGTCAGATTCCCTCTCGGGTAACCTACCTGAGCAGCTAGCCCAGTCGGTTAGCTCTCAGTTGGCTATCCTTACATCAATTTCTAACTCGTCCATGAGGCTCATTTCCTATGCGGCCGAAGGCGGGTAGAGCGGCAGGCACAGGCGTGGCTCTACGGAGACAAGCCTGGCTCCGCTTGTGTCAGTTCGGAGGCCTTCAAGTCTTCCTTCACGACGCCTCCCTTTGATGGGTCCTCTTTGTTTGGACCTAAGGTTAAAGACACCCTTACCGCTGTGAGCAAGAGGGAAAAACTTTATCTGCCGTAGGTGCCCGTTATTCCACTCCTTCGGCCTTATCCCAAGGCTAAAGGAGGGGAAGATGTGGTTCCGTAAATCACGTAAGTTTTTCCTCAACAGCAGGAAGATTCCCCTTCCAGAGGCAGAGGACGGGAAATTTTTCTGGGAGACGCCGTCCCAGAGGCAGCAGAGGCCCGCAATTCTGGAGACCGCGAGTCCTTTCGTGGCTCTTCAGCCTCCCACACATCATGAGGGATTGCCCGGCTGTGCTGCTCGAGCCAGTCGGGTGCCGTTTGCCAAGCACCTAAAAGCCTGGGAGTCAATCACTCAGGACAGATGGGTGCTTGGATCATTGCCGGAGGTTACACCATCCCATTCACATGTTCACCCCACCGTCCAAAAAATCTCGGACCCACCACCCAGTCAAAGGGAAATTGCAGCCGCAGAAGCTTTAAAGCTGCTAGAAAAAGGAGTCATCCAACCGGTCCCCACAGACCAGATCGGATCCGAAATTACTCCAGGTTCTTTTTAGTGCCAAAAGACAGGGGACCTGAGACCAATATTGGATCTCAGCAGACTGAACCAATCCGTCACGAAATCCAAATTCGAATGGTCACGTTACAATCCATTCTCCCATTGTTGGAGAAGGATGTTTGGATGTGCTCCATAGACCTCAAGGACGCCTATTATCACATACCGATACATCAGGCGTCCAGGAGGTATCTGCGCTTCAGCCTGGGAGTCAGTCATTTCCAATTTTGTGCACTGCCCTTTGGTCTCACCACAGCCCCAGGGTGTTCACCAAGTGTTTGGCAGTAGTGACTGCTCACCTGAGGAGTCTTGGATTCCAAGTGTTTCCCTATCTGGACGACTGGCTCCTGACTGCCACCACCAGGCATCTACTAATGGACAACCTCAAAGCCACCATCTCCTGGGTGCTACCCTGGGGATTACATTCAATTGGTCAAAGTCTGTCTTGCTGCCCTCTCAACGCATAAGGTTTATAGGAGCAGAGATAGACTCAAAATTGATGCTGCTTTTCTTCCTACGAAAGGATCCAAACTTTACAGGGCCAAGTTCAAGCTCTGATTTCAAGATCCAAAGCCCCAGCCAGGATGGTCCTACAAGTTTTAGGTTCAATGTCTGCCACGGTTCTTCTAGTTCCTCTGGCAAGATTGCACATGAGAATTCTTCAGTGGCTATTGTCAACTCAATGGTCCTTTCAGGACCTTCCCCTCAATCATCCCATCATGATTACAGAAACATGCAAACGGGACCTTCGCTGGTGGCTTCAGACATCCAATCTAAATCAAGGAAGCCCCTTTGTTATTCCCTCTCCAGTGGTTACCCTGACGACAGATGCCTCCCAGATAGGGTGGGGGGGGCATTGTCTGGGCAGGTTAGTTCAGGGCTCCTGGCTTCCAGACAAAGCTCTTCTCCACATCAATGTGTTGGAGATGAGGGCTGTACTTCTGTCCCTACAGGCCTTACACAAGTTTCTTCCTCAGGGCATCATCGCCATCCACACAGACAACATGTCGGTGGTCTGGTATCTAAACAAACAAGGAGGGACCAGATCTTACCCCCTTTGCAGAGAGGCCATGAGGGTGTGGGAATGGGCTGTAGCTACCAACCGTTCTTGGTAGCGACCCACATTCGGGAAATCAAATATATTGGCAGACAAATTGAGCAGGACAATTCTCTCTCCTCACGAGTGGTCCCTAAACGAAACAGTAGCAGCTCAGGTTTTCCGGAGATGGGGGATGCCGTGCTGCGACCTATTTGCAACCCCACTAAACACGAAGTGCAAAAGGTTCTTCTCCTTGACTCCACATCAGGGAGAAGTAGCTATGGATGCTCTAGCACAACCTTGGCCAACAGGGCTACTTTATGCCTTTCCTCCGATTCCACTTCTCTCCAAAGTCATTCAAAAAGCTTCTCAATTGGGGTCCAATGATACTGATTGCCCCATACTGGCCTCGTCAGGTATGGTTTCCTTACCTGAAGAAACATGCGGTGGACGATCCGTGGACTTTAAACCTAATTCCGGACCTGTTAATTCATCAGTCGGGACAACAGCACCAGTCCCTTCACTCCTTGAAGTTGACAGCTTGGCTCCTCCACTTCCGACTTTAGTCAGAAGTCACACATTAGACCCGGAAGTTATTCACATTTTATCTTCAGCCCACAAACCCACCACTAAGAAATTGTACCTCAGTAAGTGGAAGAGGTTTGCTATCTGGGCTCAACTCAAGGGCTTAGACCCTATCACTGCTCCAATCCCAGAGGTTTTGAAATTCTTAACATCCCTGTTTAATCAAGGATCTTCTGTCTCTACTATTAAAGTCCAACTAGCGGCTATCTCTAAATTCCACGAATCCATGGATCCTCCATTGATGAGCAGCAGACTATGCAAAACTTTCATTAAAGGTGCGGGCCTGTTAAGACCCCCAGTTTTTCATCCTGCGCCTCCGTGGGATCTTGATTTGGTGCTTCGTGCATTAACATCTTCCCCTTTTGAACCGGCTGCTACATGTGAGTTAAAATATCTGTCTTGGAAAACTGCCTTCTTAGTTGCAATTACTTCTGCAAGAAGAGTTTCAGAGCTTCAAGCTCTGTCTATCAAACCACCGTACTTGATTTTCCACAAGGATAGAGTATCACTTAGGCCTAACCCATCCTTTGTCCCAAAGGTCTGTTCTAATCTCTGTCTCCAACAATCTCTAGAGCTACCAGTTTTCTTCCCAAAATTCTCCAATGAAGCAGAATACACTCTCCATAAATTGGATGTTCACAGGCAATTGCGCTTCTATTTGGACAGGACTCAGCAATTTCGTAAGTCAGACCAGCTGTTTGTGTCCTTCTCAGACAATAAATTGGGTAAAACCATCACAAAAGCTACTATCTCCAAATGGATTAGAGATTGTATAACTCAGGCTTATTCTTCTTCGAATAAGCAGCTTACAACATCTATCAAAGCTCACTCTACCTGAGCTATGGCGACTTCTATAGCTTTTCATTCCAAGCTCGCTATATCGGAGATTTGTGCTGCGGCTACTTGGTCCAATCCGCACACTTTCATTTCCCACTATAAATTGGATGTGGCATCTAAAGGGCGAGCATCATTTGGTTCCACGGTACTCAGGAGTGTTTTCCAGTGAGCCACCCAGGATTCAGGTGCTAGGGGCACTGTCCCATCAGTCAGAATGTAGGCGAGATAGGATCACATAACATCTTTTAGTTATGTACTCACCATAACTTCAGATGTTTGGGATCCATCTCGCCCACATTCCTAATACCCACCCTCCTTCCCCCTGCCTTGGAGATCAGAAGAGATTGAACGGTTTTGAGTTCTACTGTTTTATCTTGTTTCATCTGACGATGTTATATAAGCAGGGCGTGCATGTGTGCATGTATGCGGACAAACTAGATCTGGGAGACTGGTAGTGGTGCATCCTGGGATATAGTAAGCTCAGCCAATAAGAGACTTCGCTCTTTGGCATAAGCGTGCCGAGTCGGAGCCGAGGGATCGGCTCCGAACCCATCAGTCAGAATGTAGGCGAGATGGATCCCAAACATCTGAAGTTATGGTGAGTACATAACTAAAAGTTTGCCACACTGCAGTAATGCACAGGTACTACATGCACCACAGGGGATATCTTGAGGGTTTATGAGCTAGTGCATGTGAACATGTTTGACATCTGTTGGTATGCCAGTGGGGGTTATACTGGGAGTTACTGTGGTTGGGAGCATCATAACCCACATGCAGACACAAGGTGCCAGTACTGACATGCATGTATGCATTGCTTCATGGGTGTGTAATGGTTGGCTGTGCAAGATGGCTGTACAAGGCTGGGTGAGGGGTACTCCTTGGCATCGCGCCATCTGACACTGGTGTGCAGTGTGGTACAGGGGTGTAGTGCCTGCAATGTCCCACACAGATGGGTACTGCATGAACTGCCCTGACATCCTGGTTACCATTGTGTATAGCCATAGCCTTGCAATGCATGCCATGTCTGTGTTTGATAGTCCTTGACATGGACATTGCCTGGGACGTGCATGTCCCACAATACTGTACAGTGACATGTACAGGTGTACCTGGTATGGCAGGCACATGTTGTGTATACAGACTGTTATCCGATATGCCAATTCTGGCCTGGTATGGCGAAACCTGCTTATAGTCAGCAGGTAGACCCTGCACCTGCATTGATAGCATGATACAGGTATTCCCTGGTGTCAGTGGTATCGGTCTGTACAGGGCGCATGTGTACGGCATTGTATGGCCTCTGTGGATCACATTTGATGGCACCACATATGTTGTAGGCATCCTGTGGGGAACATAGCGAAGGCACATTGTCCGCAATTATGTGCCTATTGTACCGCAGTACAGGGTACCATGTCCTGTGCAATCATACCATGCCTACTATCTGTCATCAATGTACATGGTACTAGCATCAAAGCAGGATATCCTAGGCAAGTGTACTTGTGTATGACATGTGTTCAGGACATATACCGGGTACTAGTAGGGTTGCATACTTTGTTCACCAGGCCTTTTGCCAGATGTAGGGTTATGGCTTGCCAACACAGTCCTGTGGCTGACTGACATCTGTACGCCTCGTGAGGTGGGCATTGTTTCATAAGACAGATACCATATAGGAGAACTACAAAATCTGCTCCCCAACATGTCCAGTGGTTAGACACTCACAGCCACCCCCACACAGGCTTGGACAGTCAAACAAACACACCTGCCATGTCCAGGATTCGAACCCCTACCTACCTAGTGGATCACACTGCAGCAATATGCATTTACGGCATGCACTACAGAGAATAATGGGTTACAGCAGTCCTAAAGGTGTATTTCTACGTGTGTGACATCAGCAGGATTGCCAAAGGTGAGTATATGATTTGTACGGACTGTGGGTAGCCTATAAACCATTTCTCTCTATACAGTCTGAGACAGACAGACGTGCACACATTCACACACACAATTGGCAAGTCTGGGGTTAGAACTACTATCTAACTAGTATAACACTACAGCAGTATGCAGTTATGGGACGCGCTATGGAGATTACTGAGCTACAGCTCTACCAAAGGTGTATTTCACAATGGATGACCTCATCAGGCTTGTCATAATACTGCTATGGGGAGGGCAGTGTGTGCATGGGCCATAACCCAGTCATGTGGGGGTTGACATGCCACATGCGGGTGCACACGGGGCCATATGTCACAGGTACATGTATACAGCTACTAAATGACTATTTCCCTGTACAGTCATCTTGCACAGCTGGCACATGCACCACATAGTCTGACATGCTGACAGATACAGGTAGCTAGTATCTGCAGTGAATGACATCTGCACCTCACGTTTTTGGGGCCCTTTGGCTGTGTGCTGGATGGGACAGGCCCAGATGGCTCCTTGTCACGGTCACCTCTTCCACACATCTATGTCCGTCTACCTTTGCCGTATTATAGTGTGTTGTCCTTACATATATGCTTCTATTTCTATCCACTGTGTGTGCAAGGCAGGCGTGGTGCATACTGACATGTGTCTGCACTAAGAACTGCGACCGGCAGATATGTCCGGACCACTGGTGTTTGCAGACATGGCCTTCATGTGTTTAAGTGTGTGAGCATGCCCAGTATGACCATTCAGTATGTTGTCGACTGACATTGCCTTCATACCTTCAAGTGTGTGAGCATGCCCAGTATAGCCATCTGTATCGCATGTGTTATATGACCAGGTAGTCTGTACTGTAGTGCTGACCTTTGCGTTGTACACTGACAGGTGGCATGCTATGTGTGCAGGGTAGCCATCGGTCATGTGGCATTGACTGTTGATACATTTCTGCATAGCGGGGGGATACCTGACTATATCTACATTCCTACACAGGATCAGGGGGGCACACCTGACTGTTGCTATATGTGTACGTTGGATGGGGGGCACACCTGACACGTGTACACATTTGCTAGTACTGTACTGGTATGTCAGGCACTCCATTTCAGTGTGTAGACCTACCTATTGTGCTGGCTAGAGGCATACCAGTGTACTACAGATCTTAGCTTTAATTACCAACATATTAGTTTCTGACTTCCTAGCCTTCACAACCTACATCCAACTGCCTGGCCTGCTGTAGTCTGTCTGTGTGGGTCTGTGGGAGGGATTACCCATAGAGCACATTCAGAGGCCATAATAGAGCATTTGTTTGTGTCGGTCTACACCTGTCTAGCTGGTTGAGACTTGTGTGGGCTGTATTACCCGCAGTGGGTTTTGTCACCCTGTGTAGTACTGGCTACTATGGTGACTCCAGTATGTGTTACAGATGTCATGGTGCCACTATGGGTGTCTACTGTCTGCTGCCTTAACATTCAGCCACCCAATTCCCTTGCATGCTCACATCCATACCACAGCTACAGGTACCAACACATTCTACTACATTTGGCAATTGGTTGGTTGATTGACTTAACTTGAGGGTGTGCCAGACTTGAGGATGGTGCTAGAGAGCTGCCTATGTTGGATGCACATAGTACACTCCCTATACATGGCTGAGCACAGGTAGTGTCTTGTTTGGCATCCCTTTTACTGTCTGTGCGAATCAGAGAGGGTGACATTCCATGGGTCCCTACTGTGTCAGTGCATATGCTATGCGTTGCCTCTTTGCCAAGGCCAGGTCATACTGGGCACGCCTCCTTCCACCTACTGGGTCAGGCTCAGGTTGTTCCTCCTCTGAGTCACTCTGTGCCTGTGCAGGCCTTGGCATTGGTGGGGGGGGGTGTGGCCCTGCCCCATGCTGTTCCTGCTGCAGCTGTTTCTGCAAGATCATATTGTGTAGCATAGCACATACCATAACAATTTGGGTGCATGTAGCTGGTGAATACCGCAAGGCTGCACCGGATGTGTCCAAACACCGGAACCGTGACCTGAGCATCCCAAACATATGCTCTATTATATGTCTAGCCTGTGCGTGTGCCTCATTATGGCGTTGTTGTTCAGGTGTGTGTGCATTTCTGATGGGTGTCATCAGCCACGGCTCCAGTGGGTACCCAGCATCCCCCACTAGGTGACCTTGGAGGTTGTCCATATTGGCAAATCTGTGGTACAGCTGTGTCAGATGCCATATTTCTGAATCGTCATAGCTTCCAGGGCAGCCAGCACACACATTGATTATAATGCCCTGGGCATCGCATACGTCCAGGCAGTTGATGGAGGGGATGCCCCTGCGGTTGATGTAGGTCCTACCCTGCTCACCTGGTGGTGCTTTGATGCATACGTGCATGCAGGCTATAGCACCCACTACCCCAGGGTAGTCTGCTATTTGGTGGAAGAGATGCATATTGCTGGTCAACACCTCACGTGTGTTGAGGAAATATATGTGCTCACTGGCATGTGCTGACATGGCTTCCAGGAACTGGTGGAATACTCTGGATGCTGATGCCTGTGAGATCCCCATGATATCCCCAGTTGTGCTTTAGGAGGTACCTGTGGCTAGTATACCTAGGCCTACACATACCTTGGTATCCACTGGGATGGGTTCCCCTTGGCCTGTTTGATGTGTCAAGTGTGGCCGGCACAGCTCAACAATCTGCTGTAGGAGTTCTCTGTCCACCTTATAGCGCTCTACTATCTCCAACTCATGTAGCCCCTGGTAGGTTACCCTGAGTCTGTACACTCTTCTCTGTCTCCTCACTGAGGGTTGTTAGGCAGCATTCACATTTTCACCAACCTCAGCCTCTTGCACATGTTGGTCTATGTTGCTTGCTGCAGCCCTTCTCATTTTGTAGGTTTGTTTGTTAAAATTTCCCCGCATGTATACACTGGTGGTGTAGAGTGTGGAAAAAACAGAGGGGAAGGTGTTTGCTTAGTTTATAGTAGTGTTCTGGGCTGGGCTGGTCTGCTGCCCCTGTAATCGGCTGATTCTGATACATATCACCTGTCAGCTCAGCTAATTCACCTTGATTACTCTCCTACTGCTGTTGTCCCCCCCAATTGCACTAGGCAGGTATAGACACACCCATAGCTTTGCCGTGCTAAGCTAGGAGCAATCCCAAGCCACAGGGCTCCAGTCCACGTACAGTATTCCTGACACACACCCCCATGATGTCACCTATATCCGAGTCCTGCACCCAGCTATCTATACATATACACTCTTGGGACCTGTCTCACACCCTGGGGATAACCGGGATTCACTATCCTTTACCTCATTTGCATAATATTGCCTTCTAATGCATAGTTACATGACCCATACTGAGCCTCCCCAAAACTAACCACTGCTTACCGTCGTGCAGACCCGCACACAACTGCTTAAAAGCATCTTACTCACACCGTATTCAATGGCCATTGTTCTACCCAGCAACAAAACAACTGGCCTCTGCAAGGCTTGAAACCAGGACCCTGCACACCACAGATGATGTGCTTTACCACTAAGCCATGGCAGATATACATACATCGGAGGTTATCACGTACATATCATCCAGCACACAGGCATTCAACAGTATAGGACATGTATTCCATCACATAGATGTATGTGTGTTAATGTCTATATATATATATATATATATATATATATATATATATATATATATATATATATATATATATATATATATATATATATATATATATATATATATATATATATATATATATATATATATATATATATATATATATACACACACACACACATACGTAGATATAAAATATATATCTCAAGAACAAACTTCATGACACCAAAGCATTAGACAAGAATGAAAATGAAACCACCAGCGACTCCTGTATTATGTATTGGTGTTAATCCCAAGGCAAGTGTGTTTCTGTGCGACACACGGGTTCAGACTGTATTCAGGGTAATATTAGGGTTGCTGACTTTACCCACCAGGCCTATTGCCAAACGTATGGGTATGTCTTGCCAACTCAGTCTCCTGGCTGATTGTGACATTTATGGCCACTATATAGGGAAACAACAAAACACGCTGCTCAACACATCCAGTGGCTAGCCACTAACGCATAGGATATGACTGACAAACACACACACCTGCTATGTCTTGGAATAGAACACCTACCTGACTACTTTATCACACTACAGCATTACACAGTTACAGAACACGCTATTGAGATTACTGGGTCACAGCAATCCCAGAGGATTATTCCTAGGTGAGTGACATCATCAGCCTTGCCAAAGCTGAGTATAGGAATCATACAGAGTGTGAGTACTCTAAAAAGCATTGTTCTATCCACCGGCAGATGGGCACACACACAGTTGGTATGTCCGGGATTAAAACACTGACTTAACTACTTTATCACACTATAGCATTATGCAGTTACAGAATGCGCTATCAAGATTACTGGGTTGCAGTAATCCCAGAGGAGTATTCCTAGGTGGGTGACATCATCAGCCTTGCCAAAGCTGAGTATAGGAATCGTATGGAGTGTGAGTACTCTAAAAACCATTGTTTGGTCCACCGGCAAATGGACACACACATACACACACACACACACACACACACACACACACACACACACACACACACAGTTGGCATGTCCGGGATTACAACACCGACTTAACTACTTTATCACACTATAGCATTACGCAGTTACAGAACTCGCTATTGAGATTACTGTGTCACAGCAATCCCAGAGGAGTATTCCTAGGTGGGTGACATCATCAGCCTTGCCAAAGCTGAGTATAGGAATCGTACGGAGTGTGAGTACTCTAAAAAGCATTGTTCTGTCCACCAGCAGATGGACACACACACACACACACACACACACACACACACACACACACACACACACAGTTTGCATGTCTGGGATTAGAACACTGACCTAACTACTTAATTACACTATAGCATTATGCAGTTACAGAACGTGCAATCGAGATTACTGGGTCACAGCAATCCCAGAGGAGTATTCCTAGGTGGGTGGCATCATCAGCCTTGCCAAAGCTGAGTATAGGAATCGTATGGAGTGTGAGTACTCTAAAAAGCATTGTGCTGTCCACCGGCAGATGGACACACATAGGTGGCATGTCCGGGATTAGAACACCGATCCAACTACTTTATCACACTGTAGCATTACACAGTTACAGAATGTGCTATCGAGATTACTGGGTCACAGCAATCCCAGAGGAGTATTCCTAGATGGGTGACATCATCAGCCTTGCCAAAGCTGAGTATAGGAATCGTACGGAGTGTGAGTACTCTAAAAAGCATTGTTCTGTCCACTGGCAGATGGACACACACACGCACACACACACACACACACACACACACACACACACACACACACACACACACAAAGTTGGCATGTCTGGGATTAGAACACCAACCTAACTACTTTATCACACTACCGCATTACGCAGTTACACAACACAATATTGAGATTACTGGGTCACAGCAATCCCAGAGGAGTATTCCAAGGTGGGTGACATCATCAGCCTTGCCAAAGCTGAGTATAGGAATTGTACAGAGTGTGAGTACTCTAAAAAGCATTGTTCTGTCCACCGGCAGACAAACGGACACACACACACACACACACACACACACACACACACACACACACACACACACACACACACCAGTGATGAGATCAGAACACCTGCCTATCTACAGATCACTATTACAGTACTACGCAGTTACACGTTTCATCACAGAGATTACACATTCCAAGGCAGTCATCATGACCTTCTAGGATTGCGGGCATCAACAGGGATGCTGACAGTTACGTTGTACATAGCTGTGAACCTGTGTGTTTACCATAGATGTCCATCCCGAAAAGGAGTATGCCCTTCTGTGGAATGGACGGCTACTATCACTATACAGGATTACACTTGCCATGCTCATACTCATAGTAGCACATAACTTACACAAGGTGTCTGAGGGCATGCTCACACACTTAGTAGCACAGGGCTGTTTGGAATGCACTATGAGTCCAAATACACAGGGTTATACTGGGCATGCTCATACACTTAGTAGCACAGGGCTGTTTAGGATGCACTCTGATTCTAAACTTGGAAGGCCACAGTGGCCATGCTCATACAATTAGATGTACAGAACATGTTGTAATGGTCTCCGGTGTTAGTAGTTATCATTGTTAGCAGGAACACTGCACTACATGTATCTGACACTGGTCATGTACACAACATCTGCTGCTCTCCGACACCTTAGATGTATCAGTCTATAACAAGCACAATACTGCCACTCGCAGTGATTTCATGCTAGGAATGGCAACTGCTTGACCAACACAATGATCCAATGCCCTGTTGTAATTACAAGATTGTCCAGTGTCTGTCAGTCTGGGATGACATGACTGACAGAAGGCAAGCCTTTGTCACAGATCACATGCATCCATGATTCAAGGGACTATTGATAATACCTCATTCGCATTTGCCCATATAGTGCCATTCCAAGGCATTTGACCTAAACACAGGATAACACACTGACACCTAGAAGACAATTGCATTGTATGCTTATGCTAACCAGTGCTGGATGTGTTGCTGTCGTAATCACAGCTGCTCTCTGTTGAACCTACAATGAGGAATACTGACATCTGTGCAGTGAGGAACACCTGGCTGACGGCTCTGTTGTGCACAATAGCACTACCACCATATAACTCAGAACCAGACATGTGGGCCATAACACTGGTATGGACCACTGCAGATGGTGGTGTCTCCACATTCATAAGAGCTACTCACATGTACAGACCAGTACTCCAACATATATAATCACAGATGAGCCAGGTGCAGGTCACAGTGTCAAAGCTGCATTCTAGGATGTAATCCTCGGACACCACCATGTCCTCAGACCACCAACACACATCCATACATGTGGTATGACATGTAATGGAACAACACCAAGTAACCCTTGACTGGTGGACTGTACCTAGCCCTACAACAACTGTGCAGAGTACCCATGTACTGACACAGTTGCATTATGTGTTATGCAATGCAGTGATACCACTGTTTGTAACCAGGTCAGCTGTACACATACCAGGGTTCCTCAGATATTGACAGCATTAACAGATGACTGTTGGTGTGCACCATTGAGTGTGTACACAGCCTGACATGCAGCTATGATTGAACAAGATTTTTATGTGGGGAGCATTTTGTTTTGACATTTGTGTAGGATATAACCTGGAATGTGGACAGGTCCCATGCAGCCTGTATGCATAACATTAGAGAGTGCAGCTTGTACCTGCATAGTTGTTATTACTGGGGCTCTGTAGTGTACATGGATATATGAATGTGTACCTGTTGGGGGGGAGACAGTGTGTTTATGTTTTCCAGGATCCTATCTGGCTGAACAGGTGCTACTTCAGTAGGTGCAGTACCTCTCATGCCATAGTGCTGTGAAGTACAGCAGTTCTTGTTGTTGCCACTATGTTTCATGACAAAGCTATGGAATCTTCTGTGTTTGGCCTCATAATATGTGGATGAGTAGTTTCACAGTAGCGTTGCGTGGCATTATATGGTGTATCTGCATCTTACTGAGGCTGACCATGGATCAACTTCCACTCATGTGTGTTGACCCTTGCAACAGTTACTACCTTGTGTGGTACAGTTTAAGGCAGGGTACCACCGGTTTGCCTTCATGGTTGTGTTTGTTTGAATCCTGTTTCTGTTTCAATGGCACGATCACTGCACATATGTGAGCACCTAAAGTGCATTTGTGTAGGACCCAGCATTTGCACATGCATTGTACATATGCATGGGTGCCATGACAGTCACCACTTCACTCTTAAGGAGCATAACATTAGCTTTGAAGACTGACCATGTGTGGCATACTGTTAGCCCTGTTGGTGTGACTATGGTGATCCAGGTCATTGGTGTTGATAAAATCCAACATGCATTGAGCACATGTGTTGGTACATGATGAGTCTTCCTGGTTCATAATGGGATAGCTGAGTGGCCATGATTATGGTGACCTGTCTCACAACTGGTATTCCCCATTACAGCACAATGACAGTTGTGATTTCTGAGGCATGGTGGATGATCTGTCACAAGGTGCAATTTGGATTACACTTTGGCACAAAGGTAGTTGCTCAGCATAATGCACCTTATGTTGTGCAAGTGCAACTTGCATGGGGGTGTACATATCCCTCAGGAAGTTGGACACACCTATGGCCCATGTGTTCCAATAAAGGATGTTGGCCAAGAGGTGAGGTATGTGTTATAACATGGTGCTCTCCATAGCATTGAACCATATCTCAGTCACTGCACAGTTATGTTCATGTTTCAGATTGCCGTAAGTGAGTCCATATTGAGTACCTGATTTGTATCATTGAGTAGCAAGACCCACAGTTTATTTCTTGGCTGTCCCTGTTGCACCAGTGGACTTTCACTTGAACCTGGCATGATGAGGGCACTATAGGGGATGCATGGGCCGTTGTCAGTATCCAGATTCTCAGGGGTGACAGGTGCAGACCCTGTCTGGCAAAGCATCATGGTCTATCAACCATGTTATCCCAGGCAGAGAGATGCTGGATACTCTTTGAATTACACCAGTAAATGTCACGATTGTGGAATATAATCCTTATCCCTGTACTGCTGCATCATTCTGGCCACTGGCAGAATGCTACCCAGGGCTTGGGACATACCCGCATGGGCTACATGACCTGACAGTTCCTACATGTGTTTCCATGCAGTCCAGGCTACTGCATCACAGGTCCTGCACAACAACATAGCATATGCCAGAGACATGCGTATAGTTCTAAAGGTGGTCAGAGTGTATGGGTATGTGGCTAGTCATGGCAGACAGGCAGTTGACAGTATGCTTGCCCTCATATAGCTTGGAGTGTAACATAGTGCTAGGGTTTGCGTTCACAAATGAGTACTGTTGGCCATGTTTCCGGTCACGTGTCCTGAGGTGTGACACAATTATGCGAATCGTACAGTCTTTGTATTCTGTTGTCTGTCTATTCCAACTTTGGAGGCCTCTTGCTTGGCCAGATACTTAGAAGCCTCTGTGGATGTGTGTGATATCTGGTGCAATGTGTGTGTGTCCTTACTGTGCTCTGGTAAGGGTATGTGTTGGTTGTGGTGATGGGATGCATGTGTTAACCTACACCTCTTGACTGTCTAGTCCAGTCATGGGTGTAGTATGGACTGTCTCCAGGATCACGCCTGTAGCTGCATCCCAGACAATGTGTGGGGTGTGGTGTTAGGCGGATTTGGCAGTGTACATGGCATAGAGAATGCATTCCCTCAGGATGGCCACATACACAAAGCTGACATTAGTAAACACCAGTAGCTAGGTAGTGGATATGCCTGTATGAGCATTCAGTACTACAAGTACCACATACTGTATTTAGTATACTTACTGCTTATGAAGATGTTTTAGACAGTGATGCTCACATGTAAATATCTGAGTTATGGACGTGGCAACACTAGCTATTACAGGAACATGGTAGCTACCTTTAGTAGCAATCCCCCTCTGAGGGCCACATCACATCCTGATAGTTGATTACAGATGATGTAAGTATGAACAGGGCTGTATCCTTGTCTGGGTATACACTCATATACCCAGCAGAACCATGAGCTCTGTCGGGCACAGACACCCACTCCCCACACAGAGTCATATATTAATAGACTCTGCTGCCACTATCGACATGATCAGGATATAATCAGATAGTGTACGCCATCACCTATGAAGCTGCTATTACACATGGGCAGTAATTTCCTACATCTTACACACCTACTGCAGATGTCACACTGGAGTTAAAGATGATATGCACCACATTTCATTACCAGTACTGTCAATATATTTCCAAGCAGCTGTTATTCTGGCAATGAGAGGTTAGGCTACACAAATCTACATGTTCAACCAGTGTGTCTCTACTGTCAATATCCACTCTATGTAGGTGTGCACATAGCCATTTGGCACAGCCGTGTAACAAGGGTCAGTACACATTTGCAGAACATGTACACATGCACAGCTGTCATTGATTGTAAACAATAGTAGAGAGGTGGATATTAGGCAAGGTGGACTTTTAGGCAAGGCTCATAAAACAAACCCACCACCGTACATAGCACATGTAACCAGAGACTGAGGGTATTTCTACTCAATGCCGGATGTCTAAACCTCACATTGCACACACTCAAGGCATTTCTCAGTATGGACAACATCGATATCTGTGCAGTAACAGACACCCGGTTTAAGGCTCCAGAGAGCACCCCAGCACCACCAGGCTTTAACTCATACCACACCTTTCGGCCACAGAACCCGGACCGGAGCACAAAAGGTGGGGGTGTATCCATATTCATCAAGGATACTCACACCTCCAGGTTAGTGGCGCAACACGATGCATCAGAGATCATCCAAGTGCAACTGACAATGGGCAACACTGCAATCCAAATTGTAGCTTGCTACAGATCACCCATCATGCTCAGGATCCACATTCCGCATTTCTGGGGACACTGGGAAATATGCGGGTCCTACCAAACACCCTAATACTGGGTAATGTCAACTACCCAAACATTAACTGGGAGAACTACTCGGGTACTAACTCCCTTGCCCAGCGCTTCCTAGAATTTCTCGACTCAAATGCCCTGGAACAACTGGTCTACACCCCCACCAGAGGGAACAACATATTGGACCTGGTCATCACCAACATGGGCGACCAGTGTTCCACACCCGACGTCAACCCCTTGCTGGTTAGATCAGACCATAGACTAATTACTCTGGATATTCACATTCTGCACACGACCCCAAACAAGGAAACCATGGTGGAAATCTTTTCCAAAGCAGACTTCACGTTGCTTATGCCCGAGGTGGGCCAGTTCACAGCCCCCACACCAATAGACAATTCTGCCCAAGATGCTGAAACCTATACAAAGGAACTCTATGATCATCTGCAGGAATGCATGGATTGTGCTATCCCAAGTCTAACCTTGACTCACTCCTCCAAGAACAGGGAACCGGTCTGGTGGACCCCTGCCATACACAGGCTCTACAATAGTAGGAGGTAACAAGTACAGATAGGAGTGAAAACCCTAGAAGGACAGACATCCCTGATCAGTATCAGCAAGAAACTACGATCCCTCATGAATCATCCAAGGCTAGCATCAAAAAACAATTTCCCAAGGACCCTACAGACAACACCAAAAATACAGAACAGATGGAAGAGGCACAAATCCGTAATCCACACGAATTCCTTTATTAAAACGACTCTTCAGTCCAATAAAACGCAGAAACAATAAGTTTGACTATACAGTCCACTAACACGATTACACCAGTACTGCGTTTTCGTTTAAACCACTTCATCAGATGGAGACAAATGCATACCTACACAAAAAAACACTCCTTATATATTCATAAAAATAATTAAACAATTAATTAATTAAAGGGAACAAGATACTTAAACATTTAAAGGGGTAAGACTTATAATGCATACAACACATACATTAAAATATATTATAATGGATTCCCCCCACACTGACCTGATGCATTAATGGATTAATAAATTAATATTAATATCAAAATTTAATAAAAATTGTGTTGGTAGTATAGGATACCACAAGCTGTAATGCTTTAGCTGGTTGTATTAAAGAATTTAGTTTGTTTTATTAGATTAAGTTATAAAGTTTTTATTAAATTTTGATATTAATATTAATGTATTAATCCATTAATGCATCAGGTCAGTGTGGGGGGAATCCATTATAATATATTTTAATGTATGTGTTGTATGCATTATAAGTCTTACCCCTTTAAATGTTTAAGTATCTTGTTCCCTTTAATTAACTAATTGTTTAATTATTTTTATGAATATATAAGGAGTGTTTTTTGTGTAGGTATGCATTTGTCTCCATCTGATGAAGTGGTTTAAACGAAAACGCAGTGCTGGTGTAATCTGGTAAGTGAACTGTATAGTCAAACTTATTGTTTCTGCATTTTATTGGACTGAAGAGTCGTTTTAATAAAGGAATTTGTGTGGATTACGGATTTGTGCCTCTTCCATCTGTTCTGTATTTTTGGTGTTTTGGTGAACATTGGAACAGTGATTCCTTTTGGTTTGTGTTGTACCCTACAGACAACCACAAACTGTTCTTTAGCTATGGCAAGAACCTAAGTGGGAACTCTCAGATCTGCTCAGAGTTGGTGCAGACTGGCACAAAATACACTGAACTGACTGATATTGCCAGCATTTTGGCAGACATGTTCAGTGCAAACTTCACACCCCTCTCAATCCCTAAATGGCCCTTAACCATACCAGAAGAATGTATGGCCCCGGCAACCACCGACACACAGGATAAAACAGCCCTATCCAAAGCCACAAATACAGCCTCAATGGGACCTGACAGTGTCCCAGGCTGTGTCTTACATGAGCTCCAAATGAACTAACCCCTCACCTAAACACAATGTTCAAACACAGACTCTCTACAGGCTACATACCCACAGAGTGGCGTACAGCAACAGTGATCCCACTCCACAAAGGTGGTGCCACAACGGACCTCGAGAACTGTTGCCCTATAAGCCTGACAAGACTGGTCTGCAAGGTTATGGAGTGCATCATCATGGAACTCATTAACATAGACATTATGAAACTCCAGACACTGGACCCAACCCAGGTTTGCTTGATGAGTGCAGATCATGCCTACTGAACCTGTTTGATGTCTTACAGTCACCTAGACTTTAGGTGTGGGGTATGGTAGTTCACACATACTACCTGGACCTCGCTAAGGATTATGACACCATTCCCCACTCAGGTATTGTTTATAACCTCACCAGCCAGTACATACACCCATACATCACAGGTTGGGTTGCCAACAGGCTTACACACAGAACCCACATGGTAAGCCTAGCAGCCTCCAGGTCCAACTCTTAACCAGTCACAACTGGTGTCCCACAAGAATCAGTCCTGGGACCCCTACTGTTTGCCATATACTTCTCAGAGGTACAGGCAAACACAGGTGGACTACAGCAGACCGTGTTTGGTGATTACTGCAAACTGGGGGCCATAATTGACAGTCCAGCTGTCACAGACATCCTTCAAGGGGCCTCACATAGACCAGCACAGGATGTCACAGTCATGGCCTCCAGCTGAAGGCCACAAACTGCATGGTCATTCCATGTTGGGAAAACTAAAAGCTCACTTAGTAATACATGAGTGGCAGCAACTTTAATACAGACGAGGTTATGGGTATGTGGAGACTATATTAGATAGTGTACTCTCCTTTGACAATCATATCTCCACAGTAATTAGGCCACCCGTCTATGTAGGCTATCTGATTACTTAAGGGTTTGCATCTAGACATACTGAGGTTATTGTGCCCCTTTACTCATCACTCATCAATCCCATCATCGAGTATGATAACCCATTTCTGATGTACCTCAGAAGACACATCCAACAGCTGGAGGGTCCACGAACATACATCGCCAAGAGCATTACTGGCCTCAGACATGTATCCTATGCTGCCAGACTGCATGAACTCTTGCATTACTCAGTGGCATCTCATTTACTCAGAGATGATCTTTGCTGCCCAACAAAGCCATGTCCAAGTCAGGCTTAATGGATATGCTCCACCTATGGGAATCCATGTCACAGTGAGCCACACCCTGTAATGAGCTAAACCTTGCCACAACCATAACTGGAAGATGCTAGAGTGACAGATTCCTGTCACAGGTACTCCCTATGCTTTGGAACTACATCCTTGATTACATTATATGGAGCCCCTCACTAACACTCCAGGGACACCGTACAGACTGGATGGGGAACAGTGGGTACACCCCAGGGATCCCGCAATTGGCTCTGCTCCACAGAGGGACAGTTAGGTAATCAATGGGGTGGCGACAGCTGACACATTTCGGCTAGGCGTATGACTGGCCTTGGCATTTAACCAAATACCTACCTAAGTACCTATGAACCTATACATACAGTGTCAGCACATGCTGATAGCTTAATGTACTGTTCAGGTGTTAACTTACCTTGTGCCAATAGCAGTTGTGTGTGCAATAGTTGAGGGCTGCCTCTGTAGGATGCACACAGTAGACCACCTATACATGACAATTTACTGGTGGTCTTGTGTGTGTGCCATCCATGTTTACTGTGTGTGCAGGTGAAGAAGGGTGTCAGTCCGTAGGTGCCTACACTGTCAGTGTGTGTGCTATACGTTCCCTCTTTGCCAAGGCATGGGCATACTGGGCATGCCTCCATCTGCCTACTGGGGCTGGCTCAGGGTGTTTGTGGTCTGAGTACCTCTGTGCCTGTGGGGCCTTTGGCAATGGTGGTGGTCTGTGAGGGCCTTCACCATTCTGTCCCTGTTGCAGCTGTTTCCGCCGGATCATATTGTGTAGCATGGCACATACTATGAAGCTGTGGGCACACGTGTCTGGAAAGTACTGCAAGGCTCCACCAGATATATCCAAGCAGCAAAACCGTGATTTCAGCATCCCAAACACACGCTCTATGATGATTCTGGTTTGTGCGTGTGCCTCATTATGGCATTCTTGCATGGGTGTGTGTGCATTTCTGATGGGAGTCATCATCCACGGTTCCAGTGCATAGCCAACATCCCCCACCAGGTGGCCATATGGGATGTCCCCCCTGGCAAATACCTGATACAGCTGTGAGGCATGCCAGATATGGGAGTCATGATAGCTTCCAGGGCTGCCAGCACACACATCCATGATAATGCCCTGGTCATTGCACATGACCTGGCAGTTGATGGAGGGGTATCCCTTGTGGTTTATGTAGCCCCTACCCTGCTCACCGGGTGGTGACTTGATGTGTATGTGTGTGCAGTCTATTGCACCCAGTACCCCCGGGTATTCTGCCACATGGTGGAAGAGACACATATTGCTGGCCAACTCCTCCTGCGTTCGGGGGAAGTATATGTGCTCATTGGCATGTGGTAACATGGCATCCAGGAACTGGAGGAGTACCCTGGATGCTGATGCCTGTGAAACCCCCAGGATATCCCATGTGGCCTTTGGAAGGTACCTGTGGCTAGTATTCTCAAGCTTACACATACCTTTGTGTCCACTGGGATGGGTTCCCCTCTGTTATTTCTCGCTCTGAGGCGTGGCTGGCACAGCTCACCAATTTGCTGTATGGTGTCCCTGTCCAACCTGTAACGCTCTACTATCTCCAGATCATTTAGCCCCTGGTAGGTTACTCTTGGTCTGAACACTCTTCTCCTGCTCCGGTGCCTGAGGAGGTTGTCAGCATCATCCTCCACACCACCTTCAGTCTCCAACACATGCTGATGAATCAAAGCTATGACAGCCCCTAAGATGTACATTTTAAAAGTTCCCTGTTTGTTTACACCAATGGTGCAGAGTGTTTGGGAATACACAAGTGTGTGTGAAGTGCTTTCACACTTTATACTATTGTGCTTTGGAAGCTGTTGATGTCATTGAGTGTGTATGTGCAATTCCAGCTGCAGGGTATCTTACTTATGGGTTTTACAGCAGGTACTGCTATTGTGGGGCCTTTGGTGTTGACTTACGCTTGGCTGCCATGATTCATCTATTACCCTTTACTTCACTTTTCAACCCGATTCTCCTCCCATTGTCAGGCATGCATCCAGCTGCCTGCTTTCTTGTTTTGTACTTTCCCAACGCAGGATCGTGTTGTGAAATGTTTTATGTAGCTGATCTACTGCAGGTTTGCTTTGTTCTGCTGTGACAATTCTCTTTTCTTTGCAGTATGGCACCTCCCCTTTCCTGTTCTGCAGATAGCTGCTAGCAGCCTTGTTAGCTGTCATAGATGGCCCACTGTGAGTTCCTGGGTGTTAATTACTCATTTGTACTCCAATTATCATGCTGCAGCATTTCTTTATTGTCTTCCTGTAACCTTCCTGTTTCAGCTGTGGTGCGCGCCGTGCACAGCCGTTTACCGGATTTTGACCGCGTTTTCATCCACGTTCACATGCACTTTCGGTCACCTTGTATGCTCTCAGCTAAGCAAAGCCATGGCTACTTCCACACCCCTATCCTGCGGCTTTGCTTAGCAACAGGCAACCCGGATTAGCAATACTCCAATGTGCTTACAGCTACGGTGGCGCACCACTCTCTTGATGTCATGTTTACCTCCAGGCCACTCCTCGGTGTTGTACCGCTACACTGTGTGGTACATCCTTACGCCGGAGGGGTGTTTGCGATTCAGTATTATTTGACTCATTTGCATGGCATTGACTGCTAATTCCTAGTTACCGCGCAGAACACTGTCACAGACCCTTAGCAACCCTTGCGCCATGGATGTGGTGTAGCATGCATGCCATTGACTATTATAGGGAATTCATGAATTGTGTTACATTGCAGTTATAAAGACATCTAAATATATTTTCCTTGTGATCCCGTTTGCGTACTGATGCACTGCGGTTTTACTTTGCGTTAGTGTGGCCATGACATTAAATGTTACTTTTTATGTGTTGTGCATGTTTTTTTATGCCAGTGGCTATATATTTAGCCATTGGCATATATTAACATTATAATACGTAAGTTTGGTCTGCTTTCCTAGCTCCGATTTTATGTTTGAAAAAATGTAAACTGTTTTTTTGGTTTACATTCCTGCATGCTTACGCTATGCCTGCACCACTTCATGAATCACTGTATACCTTCATTTGCATGCTACAGTGCTGCTCATGGGGTAATTAGCATACATGCACCAGGAGTTGCGCAGCTCTGGCGTATGCTGGTAGTGCACGTGGAAACAGCTCATACCTGAATCGTTCGGCGGCTATATTTGGCGCTAGATCACCGACGGTACTCCGGCACCTGGAGCAAGCTTCATGAATCCCGGGGACTGTCTTTGTGGTATCACCAAGTGTTCATGGCTTTCCAAATCAGAAAGCATTTAGACCTCTTACTCTTTTTTCTGAGTAACTAGCAGCACATTAAGCAGCTTAAACTCCACATACTGCAGAGAATTACAACTGGATTTCTCTGAGCAAATCTACATGTTATGTGTTATCACATCACTTTTCTCTTGAAGTGAATTTCTTGACATCTATGTCTTGAACTCATAGCTATTTGTTAATGATCAGAAATCTAATCACAGTCCTCTGTGTTATAGGCTTGTAGGAGAAGCAGTGCATATCTGAGCCTGATGTTTTTATGCTCACACACTGCTTTTCTGAAAGTCCCCATTCGGACTCAGAGTATATGTATGGTATCTCAGGGAACTGAACAGTGTATACAGTGTTGTAAATGATACATGATGTAGGAGAAAGAGCAGTGGAGTTGTCTTGATAGTGATAAAATTAAGTTCTTACACATAGGTATCAGGACAGGGTCACAAATGATCTTATTAGGTGCTGGGGTCCTCACTTGCATTGACCTCCTGGGAGAAATGCACAAGATGTCTGTTCTACTTCCTTGTCCATAGTCAATGTAGCCTCACACAACTATCAGGGTGGCTCACAGCTGGACCTTTTAGGAGCTTTAGACCTCACCTGCAGTGAATTCCTAATTAACATGTGCAGTGAATACATTGTTGTTCACTGTTCTAAGTCAGTGCAGCTTTCTGAGCTCACTGTGAACTGTGGAGACCATCTTCAAGGACAGGACTTTCTTGGATATGACATGTACCACCCCATCAAAAAATATGAGCAGTGTCCTGAGCAGATGCAGTAGTTCTCACAGTCTGTCTGTCCTAGCAGTTACAGGTGGATGCAGTGAACAGCAGTATGGCTTAGGTAGGGATGGACCTCACTCCAGTCATCTCTCTGTCTGTCCCAATAGGTACATTGAACATAGTGAGTTGCAGTGTGGTTCATGCAGGTAGGCATCTCACTCTAGTTGTCTTCCTATCCCAGTAGCTAAAGTTGAACATAGTGAGAAGCAGTGTGCTTCAGACAGATGGGAATCTCATTGCAGATATCTGCCTGTCTGTCTCAACAGGTACAGCTGAAGATAATGAAAGGCAGTGTTTCTCAGATATGGAGGGACTGCTTCATTTGTCTGTCTGTCTGTCCCAACAAGTAGAACTGAACATAATGAGAAGTAATGTGGTAACTCAGGCAGAGAAGAAACACTTCAGTTGTCTGTCTGTGATGCTTGGGTCTCTGTATTGGATTATTGGAAAGACTTTGACTTGTTCCTGACTAGTGGAGGTGTTGAGTATTGAACTGTAAGTTCCTTTGAGACATTTAAAACCTGAACGGCATGAAAGTATGCTTACTTGTGTTTCTGGGAAGTGAGTTCACTGTAAATAAAACTGCACCTGTTTTTAAGGAAATAGTGTCTCTGTCATATTCATATACCACACTGCTTGTTGACAATTGGCAAAATATGGAAGTGGTTCTATGCCAAATTACCTGGATTTCATTACTATGTTGCAGCCTGCAAGTGCAACATTTTGAGTTAAACTTTCCCAACATAAGGAGGGAATTCCTGCTCCCTTTGTGTTATGACATCCGTCTCAGAGAGACAGAGTTGAGTGTATACTTTCTGTGGAACATCTACATTTTTGGAAAAATGTGGAGTAGCCATGATAAGAAGGTATGGGAATGCCTCTGAGTTACTGTAAGTCTACCAAACATAAATTTAAGAGTGTGTATTGATGCAGGTATAGTGCTGCTCGGAATTTGACAGCAAATGTGGAAAATATGGCAGTGATTATTACATTAGAAGTCAGTTTATATTCCAGTCATAAAAAGGGTAATGCTGAAGAGTGCTCAAATTATCAAATAATTGCACTTGTTTTACATGCTAGCTAAGCAATGCTCAAGACCTTGCAAGCTACACTTCAGCAATATATGGTTTCTCCCTTTTTTTAATTTCTCCAAATCTTTTGGATTTCTAATACCCTGACAGGACTGGACCCTGTTCCAAAGTCAAAGTACAATTAAAGTTCATGAAATTAGTATTGTTTCAGTCTTTGATGTCAGCCAAAAGTGCATTACGCAGCACCTGCAGTGTGCCCAGTAATGATTCCTTCTGCAATTCGTACGGGGTTACATGTATTGGTAACATATCTAAATATGATTGTAGATTCTTTTCTATAAGACCAGTTGCTCCTTCTACTATTGGAACTGTCTGGGTATCTTTCTTCCACATTGCTCTCATTTCTGCTGCCAATCCTGATATTTAATGACTTTGTATCTCTCTCTCTGTACGCAAGACACTGTAGTCACTGAGTGTGGAGATTTCAGTGATCAATTCTACTTTTGTCTTGTTTTTATGGAACACAATATCTGGTTTTCTACCATCTGCCTTTTGAACTGTTGGTAATGGGTAATCCCATATGATGTAAACCTCATCATTTTCTATAATTTGTGGCTCATCTTTCCAGTGTTTTTCAGCCACTTCAGTACCATAATGTTTGCACAATCCCTAGTGCAACAGTCTTGCCACATTATTATGCCTTTCAGTATACAGTCCTTCTACCATTAGTTTGTCACAATCAGCAACAAGGTGTGTGACTGTTTCCAATTCGGTTTTGTAAAACCTACATTTATCTGTTTCTCCCACATGCTTATTGGACTTTATAAATCAGCGTGTATGTAGTCCGCTATCTTGGGCCACCAATATTAACCTTTCATCTCTTGGTTTGAATTTGCCTCTCCTTAACCATTCCTGCATTCATTCCTGATCAACATGAGGTTCTTCCAGAAGTTTTCTATACTTGCAACTATGTTTATGTATTTTCCACATTTCTTGCCTTCTCATCTGGTCCTTCACCTTATATTAGTTCTTTTGTTTTTTGGCACATTCAGTTGCTGCCTGGTTTTTATCTACTGGTTTGATTTCCATTCCTGCTTGATGCCAGTATGCTTCTGCTAGTTTAAGCAGAGAACAAAAGATGAGTGAACCAGCATGCAGGCAAATCCAGTGATGCGTATTTATAAGTGCAATTTTACCATAATATGCAATAATGTTTTTTTCTTGTTTTTTTCTTGTTACTACTCCTTTAACTAAATTGACTATTAATTTAGACTTGTGACTTTCACACTGTATTTAAACCATACACTAGCCTTTGGTGTATCTGGAAATTGCCTGGAATCATTAAATGACTTAGTTCACTCTGTGCACATGAAAATTTGTTTGGAACTATTGGATTTTAGCTCACTTATTTTTCCAGTGATTTCAGATTAAGCAGAGACGTCATCTTAGATTTATTCTCCTCATGTTTCAAAACTTTCACTACATTTGGGTCTTGTGAGGTCAGCAGATATGTGTGGAGTCCCATGATTGCAGAACTCTACAAGTAATCAATTTCAAGGAGGCCCATCCCTCCTTCAGAATGGGGAATATATAATGTTGGCATGCACTGATTTTTATAAATCATTTGGTGAGCATGAAACATACTTGTTTTCCCATCTAATGTATCCAACACATTTTGAGGCCGTCAGGTACTCCAAAACTGTAAGTTAGGACAGGAAGAACAAATTGGTGTATAGTTTGGATTTTGTTTAGATGTCAACGCTGTTTTCAGGATTAATTTATGTCTTCTAAAGTATTCCTTATTAATGTTTATTCACATTTGTTCACGTTTTATTGTTGATCCTTCATCAATCCTCAAATATTTATACACTCCCTCTTGCTCAAGTTCTTTTATATCACATTCTTGTCCCAAACTGATGTTTTCCTGGTACTGCAGTTTTCCTGCTTTAAAGGTTGCTTTTGCACATTTATCAAGACCAAATGACATTCTTATATCATCTGAAAAAGTTTTGACAACTTGCAGTTGTACTTTGAGTTCCTCATCTGATGAGCTATACAGTTTAAAAGCATTGACAAAGTGAAGGTAAGAAGAGATGAGACGTCTTTACACTTTGTTGTTTTCTAGGAGCCAAATTATATCTATGGCCGAAGCTGTTAAGTAGACAGCATAATGGATTAAGGACAAGGCAGAATAGCAATGGTGACAGAGAGTCACACTGAAATATCCCCCTTTAAATTTTTATCCCTGGGATAATAATTTGTCCTTTATCATGGCTTAATTGCAAAGTGGTCTGCCATGGTTTCATGGTCACTGTAATGTGGTTGATCAGTGTAGGGTGTATCTTATACATTTTTAAGCACTCTTTTATCCATGAATATGGAATACTATCAAATGCTTTTTTGCAGTCAGTCCATGCCATACTTAGATTCTTCACCTTTTTACAGTTCTCCACTATGACTTTAACAACAAATGATCCTTTGTTCCATATGACTTTCTTTTATTGCCCTTTTGTTCTACTGCCGTGATTGAGTTTTCTTCTAAATGACTATTAACACTGTCAGCATCAATTCCCGTGTATAGTTTATATGTCGTCGGAAGGCAAGTATGGTCTATAATTGTTAGGGTAGCTTGCAGGTTCACACTTAAGTAGGAGCATTATTTTTCCTGTTGTTAGCCAGCTTTGTGTCTGTTCAGGGTGTGCATATAAGTAGTTCTTATTCATGGCTAAATCTTCATGCAAAGATGTTAATACTTTTAACCAAAAGTTAGGTACTGTATCTGGGCCTGCGGTTTTCCAATTAGTGGCTTTTCTTCACTTTGCTTCAATCTCTCTGGCTGTTACTTCATCCCATTTCATATCCTGTACCTTTAAACTTCTTATTCTTTCTTTCTTTTACTTCTTCTGTCCATTTAGCATCTTTGTTATGTTCCACAAGATCTTCATAGATACTTCTCCAGAATGTATTTATTTCTTCTTTTTTTTTGGCTGTCTTTCAGTTCTTTTTACCTTGTTTCCCAGTTCTCTATAGAACTTTTTGGTTCATCAATAAATTGCCTATTTTGTACTTTTCCTTTATATTTATCTGTATATTTTCTAAGTTTTTCCACCTGTGCTGAGATGTTTAGTTTGTTATTTGTGATAGTGCATGGTAGTTCCTGGTCTGTTCTAGTACTGTGCATTGCTTTTATCACATCTATCTTTCTTAGTATTTTATTGATCCATTCCCTCATCATATATATATATATATATATATATATATATATATATATGTGTGTGTGTGTGTGTGTGTGTGTGTGTGTGTGTGTGTGTGTGTGTATGTGTGTGTGTATATATATATATATATATATATATATGTATATATATATGTATATATATATATATATGTATATATATATATATATATATATATATATATATGTATGTATATATATGTGTAGATATATTTATATATATATATATATATATATATATATATATATATATATATATATATATATATACATAAAGTGAGAGTTGTCAGATGTACATGTTGGTTTTGAAGGAGCATAGACAGCAAAGGTTAAATTGCCAACATCTTCTGGATAATGGAGAAAGCAAAGGAGCTCCAGGAAAATAGTTACTCCTGCTTTATTGTCTACTTCAAATCTTTTTACTGTGTTGACTAAAATATACTTTGGTAAGTTTTTAGAGAAATTAGGATACTTTATCATCTTATTTGTCACCTGAGAAATGTCTATGCAGAACTAGAAGCAAAAGTTAGAACCAAATATGGACTGGAAACGGAATGACAGATTGGTTCAAAATCTGGGGGAAGAAGTACAACAAGGACTCATAACATGGAATCAGAATTTCTGAGAACAGTATTAACAACTTTAGATATATAGGTAATGCTACTCAGATGGCTGAAAATGAATAACGACCTTAGATATATAGGTAATGCTACTCAGATGGCTGAAAATGAATAACAACCTTAGATATATAGGTAATGCTACTCAAATGGCTGAAAATGAATAACAACCTGAGATATATAGGTAATGCTACTCAGATGGCTGAAAATGCATAACGACCTTAGATATATAGGTAATTCTACTCAGATGGCTGAAAATGAATAACGACCATAGATGTATAGATAATGCTCCTCAGATGGCTGAAAATGAATAACGACCGTAGATATATATGTAATGCTACTCAGATGGCTGAAAATAAATAACAACCTTAGATATATAGGTAATGCAACTCAGATGGCTGAAAATGAATAACGACCTTAGATATATAAGTAATGCTACTCAGATGGCTGAAAATGAATAACGACCTTAGATATATATATGTAATGCTACTCAGATGGCTGAAAACGAATAACGACCTTAGAAATATAGGCAATGCTACTCGGATGGCTGAAAATAAATAATGACCTTAGATATATAGGCAATGCTACTCAGATGGCTGAAAATGAATAACGACTTTAGAGATATAGGTAATGCTACTCAGATGGCTGAAAATGAATAACGACCTTAGATGTATAGGTAATGCTACTCAGATCGCTGAAAATGAATAATGACCTTAGATGTATAGGTAATACTACTTAGATGGCTGAAAATGAATAATGACCTTAGATGTATAGGTAATGCTACTCAGATGGCTGAAAATGAATAACGACCTTAGATGTATAGGTAATGCTACTCAGATGGCTGAAAATGAATACCAACCTTAGATGTATAGGTAATGCTACTCAGATGGCTGAAAATGAATAACGACCGCAGATGTATAGGTAATGCTACTCAGATGGCTGAAAATGAATAACGACCCTAGATATATAGGCAATGCTACTCAGATGGCTGAAAATGAATAACGACCATAGATGTATAGGTAATGCTACTCAGACGGTTGAAAATGAATTACGACCTTAGATATAAAGATAACGCTACTCAGATGGCTGAAAATGAATAACGACCTTAGATATATAGGTAATGCTACTCAGATGGCTGAAAATGAAGAACGACCTTAGATATATAGGTAATGCTAGTCAGATGGCTGAAAATGAATAACGACATTAGATATATAGGTAATGCTACTCAGATGGCTGAAAATGAATAACGACCTTAGATATATAGGTAATGCTACTCAGATGGCTAAAAATGAGTAACAACCTTAGATATATAGGTAATACTACTCAGATGGCGGAAAATGAATAACGACCTTAGATATATAGGTAATGCTACTCAGATGGCTGAAAATGAATAACGACCTTAGATATATAGTTAATGCTACTCAGATGGCTGAAAATAAATAGCGACCTTAGATATATAGGTAATGCTACTCAGATGGCTGAAAATGAATAACGACCTTAGATATATAGGTAATGCTACTCAGATGGCTGAAAATGAATAACGACCTTAGATATATAGGTAATGCTACTCAGATGGCTGAAAATGAATAATGACCTTAGATATATATGTAATGTTACTCAAGATGGCTGAAAATGAATAATGACCTTAGATATATAGGCAATGCTACTCAGATGGCTGAAAATGAATAACGACCTTAGATATATAGGCAATGCTACTCAGATGGCTGAAAATGAATAACGACCATATATATATAAGTAATGTTACTCAGATGGCTGAAAATGAATAACGACCTTAGATATATATGTAATGCTACTCAGATGGCTGAAAATGAATAACGACCTTACATATATAGGTAATGCTACTCAGATGGCTGAAAATGGATAACGACCTTAGATATATAGGTAATGCTACTCAGATGGCTGAAAATGAATAACAACCTTAGATATATAGGTAATGCTACTCAGATGGCTGAAAATGAATAACAACCTGAAATATATAGGTAATGCTACTCAGATGGCTGAAAATGAATAACGACCTTAGATATACAGGTAATGCTACTCAGATGGCTGAAAATGAATAACGACCATAGATGTATAGGTAATGCTCCTCAGATGGCTGAAAATGAATAACGACCGTAGATATATAGGTAATGCTACTCAGATGGCTGAAAATAAATAACAACCTTAGATATATAGGTAATGCAACTCAGATGGCTGAAAATGAATAACGACCTTAGATATATAAGTAATGCTACTCAGATGGCTGAAAATGAATAACGACCTTAGATATATAGGCAATGCTACTCAGATGGCTGAAAATGAATAACGACTTTAGAGATATAGGTAATGCTACTCAGATGGCTGAAAATGAATAACGACCTTAGATATATAGGCAATGCTACTCAGATGGCTGAAAATGAATAACGACTTTAGAGATATAGGTAATGCTACTCAGATGGCTGAAAATTAATAACGACCTTAGATGTATAGGTAATGCTACTCAGATCGCTGAAAATGAATAATGACCTCAGATGTATAGGTAATACTATTTAGATGGCTGAAAATGAATAACGACCTTAGATGTGTAGGTAATGCTACTCAGATGGCTGAAAATGAATAACGACCTTAGATGTATAGGTAATGCTACTCAGATGGCTGAAAATGAATACCAACCTTAGATGTATAGGTAATGCTACTCAGATGGCTGAAAATGAATAACGACCGTAGATGTATAGGTAATGCTACCCAGATGGCTGAAAATGAATAACGATCCTAGATATATAGGTAATGCTACTCAGATGGCTGAAAATGAATAACGACCATAGATGTATAGGTAATGCTACTCAGATAGTTGAAAATGAATAATGACCTCAGATATAAAGATAATGCTATTCAGATGGCTGAAAATGAATAATGACCTTAGATATATAGGTAATGCTACTCAGATGGCTGAAAATAAATAACGACCTTAGATATATAGGTAATGCTAGTCAGATGGCTGAAAATGAATAACGACCTTAGATGTAGAGGTAATGCTACTCAGATATCTGAAAATGAATAATGACCTTAGATGTATAGGTAATACTACTTAGATGGCTGAAAATGAATAACGACCTTACATATATAGGTAATGCTACTCAGATGGCTGAAAATGAATAACGACCTTAGATATATAGGTAATTCTAGTCAGATGGCTGAAAATGAATAACGACCTTAGATATATAAGTAATGCTACTCAGATGGCTGAAAATGAATAACGACCTTCGATGTATAATTAATGATACTCAGATGTCTGAAAATGAATAACGACCTTAGATATATAGGCAATGCTACTCAGATGGTTGAAAATGAATAACGACCTTAGATATATAGGTAATGCTTCTCAGATGACTGAAAATGAATAACGACTTTAGATATATAGGTAATGCTACTCAAATGGCTGAAAACAAACAAACGACCTTAGATAAATAGGTAATGCTACTCAGATGCCTGAAAATGAATAACGACCTTAGATATATAGGTAATGCTACTCAGATGGCAGAAAATGAATAACGACCTTAGATATATAAGTAATGCTACTCAGGCGGCTGAAAATGAATAACGACCTTAGATATATATGTAATGCTGCTCAGATGGCTGAAAATGAATAACGACCTTAGATATATAGGCAATGCTACTCAGATGGCTGAAAATGAATAACGACCTTAGATATATGGGCAATGCTACTCAGATGGCTGAAAATGAATAATGACCTTAGATATATAGGCAATGATACTCAGATGGCTGAAAATGAATAACGATATATAGGTAATGCTACTCAGATGGCTGAAAATGAATAATGACCTTAGATATATATGTAATGCTACTCAAGATGGCTGAAAATGAATAATGACCTTAGATATATAGGCAATGCTACTCAGATGGCTGAAAATGAATAACGACCTTAGATATATAGGTAATGCTACTCAGATGGCTGAAAATGAATAATGACCTTAGATATATATCTAATGCTACTCAAGATGGCTGAAAATGAATAATGACCTTAGATATATAGGCAATGCTACTCAGATGGCTGAAAATGAATAACGACCTTAGATATATAGGCAATGCTACTCAGATGGCTGAAAATGAATAACGACCCTAGATATATAGGTAATGCTACTCAGATGGCTGAAAATGAATAACGACCATAGATGTATAGGTAATGCTACTCAGATGGTTGAAAATGAACAACAACCTTAGATATAAAGATAATGCTACTCAGATGGCTGAAAACGAATAACGACCTTAGATATATAGGTAATGCTACTCAGATGGCTGAAAATGAATAACGACCTTAGATATATAGGTAATGCTAGTCAGATGGCTGAAAATGAATAACGACCTTAGATATATAGGTAATGCTACTCAGATGGCTAAAAATGAGTAACAACCTTAGATATATAGGTAATACTACTCAGATGGCGATATACGACCCTAGATATATAGGTAATGCTACTCAGATGGCTGAAAATGAATAACGACCATAGATGTATAGGTAATGCTACTCAGATGGTTGAAAATGAATAATGACCTCAGATATAAAGATAATGCTACTCAGATGGCTGAAAATGAATAACGACCTTAGATATATAGGTAATGCTACTCAGATGGCTGAAAATGAATAATGACCTTAGATATATAGGTAATGCTAGTCAGATGGCTGAAAATGAATAACGACCTTAGATGTATAGGTAATGCTACTCAGATAGCTGAAAATGAATAATGACCTTAGATGTATAGGTAATACTACTCAGATAGCTGAAAACAAACAAACGACCTTAGATAAATAGGTAATGCTACTCAGATGTCTGAAAATGAATAACGACCTTAGATATATAGGTAATGCTACTCAGATGGCAGAAAATGAATAACGACCTTAGATATATAAGTAATGCTACTCAGGCGGCTGAAAATGAATAACAACCTTAGATATATATGTAATTCTGCTCAGATGGCTGAAAATGAATAACGACCTTTATTGGCCACTAGGGGTCATTTCCATAACTCCTTCATCTTCCTCTCTTAAAACCTAGTTGCCTCGTGGTTTGAGCGTCTTTTCAGGCTTGTTGGCTGTTGGTGAAGCACCCTCCAAGAGGAAAAAACGCTGAGAGAAGAAGGGAGCCACTTTTGAGATTTTAAGTATTTTTTCTCTGTTTATTTGCTAAGTTTTTCTGCATAGCTGCCTAGCTTGAGCATTTTCTGGCTTGTTAAACTTGATTTCTGTATTAGTAGCTGTATTTAGAGCACAACCAAAAGCTGTTTGCTGAATTTCCTGTTTGCACTTAATTTTAAATCGTTTTTTTCTTAAAACTTGCATATTTTCTGTCCTTGACCTAGCACTCTTGTGTGGGGTCATTTACTGCACTGTTATAACTTGATATTACTTGTGAACCTCTGCTATCTCTGTAAAAACAAAAACAAAAAAAATCTTGCTTTTTCCCACTTTTCTGAGAGTTAAAAAGTTCAGTTACAGGCTTGCTGTTCCTGAACTGTTTGAAAGTTTCTGTGAGGCCATTTTGCTTGGGCTGAAGGAGGGTCTCTGTGTTTATCAGTGGCAGTGACTAACATTGAGCAGCTTCCCTGCCCCGGGAGGTGGTTACTGACTTGAAACTGTAGTTTTATTGGCCACTAGGCGTCATTTCCATACCTCCTTCATCTTCCTCTCTTAAAACCTAGTTGCCTCGTGGTTTGAGCGTCTTTTCAGGCTTGTTGGCTGTTGGTGAAGCACCCTCCAAGAGGAAAAACGCTGAGAGAAGAAGGGAGCCACTTTTGAGATTTTAAGTATTTTTCTCTGTTTATTTGCTAAGTTTTTCTGCATAGCTGCCTAGCTTGAGCATTTTCTGGCTTGTTAAACTTGATTTCTGTATTAGTAGCTGTATTTAGAGCACAACCAAAAGCTGTTTGCTGAATTTCCTGTTTGCACTTAATTTTAAATCGTGGTTTTCTTAAAACTTGCATATTTTCTGTCCTTGACCTAGCACTCTTGTGTGGGGTCATTTACTGCACTGTTATAACTTGATATTACTTGTGAACCTCTGCTATCTCTGTACAAAACAAAACAAAAAAAAATCTTGCTTTTTCCCACTTTTCTGAGAGTTAAAAAGTTCAGTTACAGGCTTGCTGTTCCTGAACTGTTTGAAAGTTTCTGTGAGGCCATTTTGCTTGGGCTGAAGGAGGGTCTCTGTGTTTATCAGTGGCAGTGACTAACATTGAGCAGCTTCCCTGCCCCGGAGAGGTGGTTACTGACTTGAAACTGTAGTTTTATTGGCCACTAGGGGTCATTTCCATAACTCCTTCATCTTCCTCTCTTAAAACCTAGTTGCCTCGTGGTTTGAGCGTCTTTTCAGGCTTGTTGGCTGTTGGTGAAGCACCCTCCAAGAGGAAAAACACTGAGAGAAGAAGGGAGCCACTTTTGAGATTTTAAGTATTTTTCTCTGTTTATTTGCTAAGTTTTTCTGCATAGCTGCCTAGCTTGAGCATTTTCTGGCTTGTTAAACTTGATTTCTGTATTAGTAGCTGTATTTAGAGCACAACCAAAAGCTGTTTGCTGAATTTCCTGTTTGCACTTAATTTTAAATCGTTTTTCTTAAAACTTGCATATTTTCTGTCCTTGACCTAGCACTCTTGTGTGGGGTCATTTACTGCACTGTTATAACTTGATATTACTTGTGAACCTCTGCTATCTCTGTAAAAAACAAAAACAAAAAAAATCTTGCTTTTTCTCCCACTTTTCTGAGAGTTAAAAAGTTCAGTTACAGGCTTGCTGTTCCTGAACTGTTTGAAAGTTTCTGTGAGGCCATTTTGCTTGGGCTGAAGGAGGGTCTCTGTGTTTATCAGTGGCAGTGACTAACATTGAGCAGCTTCCCTGCCCCCCAGAGAGGTGGTTACTGACTTGAAACTGTAGTTTTATTGGCCACTAGGGGTCATTTCCATAACTCCTTCATCTTCCTCTCTTAAAACCTAGTTGCCTCGTGGTTTGAGCGTCTTTTCAGGCTTGTTGGCTGTTGGTGAAGCACCCTCCAAGAGGAAAAACGCTGAGAGAAGAAGGAGCCACTTTTGAGATTTTAAGTATTTTTCTCTGTTTATTTGCTAAGTTTTTCTGCATAGCTGCCTAGCTTGAGCATTTTCTGGCTTGTTAAACTTGATTTCTGTATTAGTAGCTGTATTTAGAGCACAACCAAAAGCTGTTTGCTGAATTTCCTGTTTGCACTTAATTTTAAATCGTTTTTCTTAAAACTTGCATATTTTCTGTCCTTGACCTAGCACTCTTGTGTGGGGTCATTTACTGCACTGTTATAACTTGATATTACTTGTGAACCTCTGCTATCTCTGTAAAAAACCAAAACAAAAAAAAAATCTTGCTTTTTTCCCACTTTTCTGAGAGTTAAAAAAGTTCAGTTACAGGCTTGCTGTTCCTGAACTGTTTGAAAGTTTCTGTGAGGCCATTTTGCTTGGGCTGAAGGAGGGTCTCTGTGTTTATCAGTGGCAGTGACTAACATTGAGCAGCTTCCCTGCCCCCCGGAGAGGTGGTTACTGACTTGAAACTGTAGTTTTATTGGCCACTAGGGGTCATTTCCATAACTCCTTCATTTGTCCTCGGAGGAGTGGTTTTGGGCAGTGACTTGTGGTTTGTTGGCCAATTTGGGTCATTTCCTGTCTTTTCCAGCCCCCTGCTATAAAGCACGCTTTAGCGCGATTTAGCCCGATTTAGCGGAGTTGCTACTGTTGCACACTAGGGCAGCCCGGTTAAGCAGGTTTAAACTATTCGGCTACCTAAAGTCCACTCTTCAAATTTTCCTTAAAACTACCTTCCTCGAACTATACTACTGATCTAATCAGCGTATCCTATAATTAAAAGATCATCTCTACTTGACTCCAAGTAGACTATTCTCTATCTGTTAAACGTAGCACTTGCTCCTACAGTACTTATTACCTTGATACGGCACTCTTGTCATAGATAGTACCCCAAAAAGGCAACCCCCATTTCTCGGTCACCCACGTCCCCGGAATCTTTTTTAAAGTTTTTTTGTCTATTCCTTCTAGCATGTCGAGGGATCAGTTGCTAGTGTCCTCTCCTGCTCAGCTGGTGAACCTGGGAATATTGAGGCAATGTTACAATTGCCTCATGTACACAGACAACCCTCTCCTCCTCCCACAAAACACAAATACATGCGAGAGATGCAACTACACGGCCAAACTGGAGGCTGAGCTCTCTCAACATAGGACTGGCAAGACCAGTCAGGAGGAGAAGGTTACCACACACACTATAGACCCAGTCTCACATATTACCATTACAACCTCAAATCATACACATAAACACACAAAGACATACTCGGAGGCTCTGATCAAAAATCTACCAAAACAGCAGAGGCCACCAAAGCAGACACCCAAACAACCACCACCTCAGAACACAACACCTGCAACACATAGACCTCACAGTCAGAGTGTCAAACAGTCACAGCCCTTAAGGCCAAACACAATGCCAGACACACTAGTCATTGGTGACTCCATAGTCAGACACACTGACGTCCCGCTCACCAGACTGAGTAAGGAGAAGGTCACAGTAAGCTGCCTGTCGGGCTAGAATCCGCCACATAACGCAAGCACTCAGGTCTCTCAACAGCAGGTACAAATATGATTCAGTCATTGTCCACGCTGGTGTAAAGGACCTGAGACGTACCTCCTTGGACTACATGAAAAGAGACATTGAGGAGCTCTCTGATTATGTAGCCCAGACAGGTATGACCCTGACCTTGAGCAGTATCCTACCTTCACCAAGAATGATGCCACAATACAGAGATAAGATGATCAGCTTTAACAATTGGCTTAAACACTGGTGTCATTCAAAGGGGATCCAGTGTCTGTCTGCCTGGGATGACATGCTGGACAAGCCACGCTGCTTCGCAAGGGACGGCTTGCACCTGTCACCCCTGGGATTCCGGATATTGGCAAAGGCTCTTGCCACCCCATAGTGCCTTTTTAGGCAAGGCTCAAATTCTAAACCTACCACCCTAGAACACAAAAAGGAAAAAACTAAGGGTAATGCTGCTCAATGCCAGAAGTCTAAATCTCAAAATGCACGCACTCGAGGCCCTTCTCAGTATGGAGAACATCGATGTCTGTGCTGTGACAGAAACCTGGTTCAAGGCTCCTGAGAGCACCCGCGCTATCAGGTTTTACCTCATATCATGCGTTCCGGCCCCAAAATCTGGACAATACCAAGAAAGGAGGGGGGGTATCCATATTCATCAAGGACACCCACACCTCAAGACTGGTGGCAATGCACGATGCATCGGAGACCATCCAGGTGCAATTAACCATAGGCAAGACTGCTCTGCAAATTGTAGCATGTTACAGGCCACCCTCACAAACTCAGGAACCTCACATGGCCTTCCTGAAAACACTAGAGGGGATAAATGTATCACCAAACACCATCATACTAGGTGACTTCAATTACCCTAATATAGACTGGGAACACTACTCAAGCCCAAACACCCTAGCCCAAAAGTTCCTGGAATTCATAAACTCAAATGCCATGGAACAACTAGTCACCATCCCACAAGAGGAGATAACATACTTGATCTCATCATCACGAACATGGGAGCACAATGTTCAACACCGGAGGAGTACCCCTCACTGGTGAGATCAGACCACAAACTAATCTCGCTGGAGGTCCTCATCCCACCCCACCTGAAATAAAAAAGACCACAGTAAAGAACTTCTCAAAAGCCGACATCACACTTCTAAAGTCTAGTGTGGTCTTCTTTAAAGCCCCCGAGCCGGCGGAAAACAGTACTCAAGCCGCTGAATCACTTACAAATGCCTTCTACCAGCACCTGCAGGACTGCATGGATAAGGCAATCCCAAGCAAAACAAAGACTCTTTGTACCAAAGGCAAGCGTCCAGTCTGGTGGACCCCAGCCATAAACAAACTCTACAACAAAAGGAGGAAGCTACTACAAGATAGAGCAAAATCCTTAAAAGGTAAGACACCCTTGATCACTATAAGTAAAAACTAAGAGCTCTCATAAAATCATCCAAAGCAAATTTCGAGAGAAAAATAGCTAAAGACTCAAAAGACAATCATAAGGCCTTCTTTAGCTATGTTAGAAACCTGGGAGGAAACTCCCAGATATGCTCAGAGCTAGTTCAAAATGATGTGAAGATTACTGATCCTACAGACATTGCCAACATACTGGCTGACAGGTTCAGTGCAAACTTCTCCCCTCCCCCAAAAGGAGAGATATCTATACCAAACGATTGCAGCCCCCAAACATCTCCAGCGCCCAAGTGAGAACTGCTCTCTCCAAAGCAAAAACACAGCATCCATGGGACCTGATGGTGTCCCCGGCTGTGTGCTCCATGAACTCAATGAGGAATTAAACCCACAGCTAGGACAGCTGTTTAATCAAAGTCTTACCTCTGGATACGTCCAGGAGTGGCGCACTGCAACTGTGGTACCACTTCACAAAGGCGGTGCCTCCACCGACCCTGGAAATTACCGCCCATTAGCTTGACAAGCCTTATCTGCAAAGCCATGGAGAGGATCATAATGGACCTCATAAATAAAGACATAGGGAATTTGCAGACTTTGGATCCAACCCAGTTTGGCTTTGTCAAAGGCAGATCATGCCTTTTAAACTTGGTTGACTTTTGAAACAGTCACCAAAGCCATTGATGAGGAAAGGCAGTCCATACAGCCTACCTCGATCTGGCTAAGGCCTTCGATACAATACCCCATTCGGGTATCATTGAAAAACTCATCAGCTTAAATGTCAACCCATACATCACAAGATGGGTTGCAAACTGGCTGAGTGACAGAACCCACAGGGTCAGAGCTGCTGGCGCCATGTCAGACTCAAAGCCTGTCACAAGTGGTGTCCCACAGGGCTCAGTCCTGGGCCCACTCTTGTTTGGCATCTACTTTTCCAAGTACAAGCAAACACAGGAGGGTTATGGCTGACAAAGTTTGCAGATGACTGCAAACTGGGCGCCATAGTAGAAAACACATCTGACACAGATATCCTTCAGAAGGGTCTCACAGAAGCGGATAACTGGTGCCAGAGCCACGGCCTAAAGTTAAATGCCAAAAATGCATAGTCATACCCTTCGGGAAAAACAAGGTTACCCCTAGCTACCAAATAGGTGGCAATCCACTGAGCACAGAAGAAGTTATCAGGGACCTGGGGACCCAGGTTGATAGTAGTCTGTCATTCGACACCCATGTAGCTAAAGTAGTTAGGAAGACCTTCTACATTGCCCACCTTATCATGAAGGGATTCTCATCTAGATCAAGGGAGGTCATAGTCTCCCTTTACTCATCACTCATCAGACCAATGATTGAGTACAATGCCCCATTCGGAATGTATCTGACCCGACACTTGCAGCAGCTGGAGAGGCCACAAAGTTCCTCACCAAAAGGATAAAGGGTCTCAAAAATCTGTCCTATGCTGCCCGACTGAAAGAACTCCAGCTCTATTCAGTCGCCACCGCTTGCTCAGAGGTGACCTTTGCCTAACATACAAGGCCATGTCAAACCCAGATTTGATGAATATGCTTCACCTCAAAAATCTAGATCCATCAGAGCCACAAGGGCGGAGACTTAAACCTTGACACGGCTATTAATAGGACGTGCTGGAGGGATAGATTCATCACCCAAAGACTCCCTATGCTGTGGAACAAAATCCCGGTACATGTGAGGCAGAGCACCTCGCTGGCCTTGTTCAAGAGAAATCTTGACCAATGGATGGGAGATCGCAGATATACCCCAGGGATTACCTCAGTGTCACTGCTCGACAGAGGCACAGAAAAATAATGGGTATAGTTCCCCATACTAAAGGGGTGGCCTAAGCCACAAAACGATGGGCTAGGCTTGTAAATGCCCTCGGGCAGATAGCCTAGTATGAACCTATGAACCTATGAACCTATGACCTTAGATATATAGGCAATGCTACTCAGATGGCTGAAAATGAATAACGACCTTAGATATATAGGCAATGCTACTCAGATGGCTGAAAATGAATAATGACCTTAGATATATAGGCAATGATACTCAGATGGCTGAAAATGAATAACGACTTTAGAGATATAGGTAATGCTACTCAGATGGCTGAAAATGAATAACGACCTTAGATGTATAGGTAATGCTACTCAGATCGCTGAAAATGAATAATGACCTTAGATGTATAGGTAATACTACTTAGATGGCTGAAAATGAATAACGACCTTAGATGTATAGGTAATGCTACTCAGATGGCTGAAAATGAATAACGACCTTAGATGTATAGGTAATGCTACTCAGATGGCTGAAAATGAATACCAACCTTAGATGTATAGGTAATGCTACTCAGATGGCTGAAAATGAATAACGACCGTAGATGTATAGGTAATGCTACTCAGATGGCTGAAAATGAATAACGACCCTAGATATATAGGTAATGCTACTCAGATGGCTGAAAATGAATAACGACCATAGATGTATAGGTAATGCTACTCAGATGGTTGAAAATGAATAATGACCTCAGATATAAAGATAATGCTACTCAGATGGCTGAAAATGAATAACGACCTTAGATATATAGGTAATGCTACTCAGATCGCTGAAAATGAATAACGACCTTAGATATGTAGGTAATGCTAGTCAGATGGCTGAAAATGTATAACGACCTTAGATGTATAGGTAATGCTACTCAGATAGCTGAAAATGAATAATGACCTTAGATGTATAGGTAATACTACTTAGATGGCTGAAAATGAATAACGACCTTACATATATAGGTAATGCTACTCAGATGGCTGAAAATGAATAACGACCTTAGATATATAGGTAATGCTACTCAGATGGCTGAAAATGAATAACGACCTTAGATATATAGGTAATGCTACTCAGATGGCTGAAAATTAATAACGACCTTAGATATATAGGTAATGCTACTCAGATGGTTGAAAATGAATAACGACCTTAGATATATAGGTAATCCTACTCAGATGTCTGAAAATGGATATCAACCTCAGATATATAGGTAATGCTACTCAGATGGCTGAAAATGAATAACGACCTTAGATATATAGGTAATGCTGCTCAAATGGCTGAAAATTAATAACGACCATAGATGTATAGGTAATGCTACTCAGATGGCTGAAAATGAATAACGACCTTAGATGTATAATTAATGCTACTCAGATGTCTGACAATGAATAACGACCTTAGATATATAGGTAATGCTACTCAGATGGTTGAAAATGAATAACGACCTTAGATATATAGGTAATGCTACTCAGATGGCTGAAAATGAATAACGACTTTAGATATATAGGTAATGCTACTCAAATGGCTGAAAACAAACAAACGACCTTAGATAAATAGGTAATGCTACTCAGATGTCTGAAAATGAATAACGACCTTAGATATATAGGTAATGCTACTCAGATGGCAGAAAATGAATAACGACCTTAGATATATATGTAATGCTGCTCAGATGGCTGAAAATGAATAACGACCTTAGATATATAGGCAATGCTACTCAGATGGCTGAAAATGAATAACAACCTTAGATATATAGGCAATGCTACTCAGATGGTTGAAAATGAATAATGACCTTAGATGTATAGGCAATGATACTCAGATGGCTGAAAATGAATAACGACTTTAGAGATATAGGTAATGCTACTCAGATGGCTGAAAATGAATAACGACCTTAGATATATAGGTAATGCTACTCAGATGGCTGAAAATGAATAACGACCTTAGATATATAGGTAATGCTACTCAGATGGCTGAAAATGAATAATGACCTTAGATATATATGTAATGCTACTCAAGATGGCTGAAAATGAATAATGACCTTAGATGTATAGGTAATAATACTTAGATGGCTAAAAATGAATAACGACCTTAGATGTATAGGTAATGCTACTCAGACGGCTGAAAATGAATAACAACCTTAGATGTATAGGTAATGCTACTCACATGGCTGAAAATGAATACCAACCTTAGATGTAGTGGTAATGCTACTCAGATGGCTGAAAATGAATAACGACCGTAGATGTATAGGTAATGCTACTCAGATGGCTGAAAATGAATAACGACCCTATATATATAGGTAATGCTACTCAGATGGCTGAAAATGAATAACGACCATAGATGTATAGGTAATGCTACTCAGATGGTTGAAAATGAATAATGACCTCAGATATAAAGATAATGCTACTCAGATGGCTGAAAATGAATAACGACCTTAGATATATAGGTAATGCTACTCAGATGGCTGAAAATGAATAACAACCTTAGATATATAGGTAATGCTAGTCAGATGGCTGAAAATGAATAACGACCTTAGATGTATAGGTAATGCTACTCAGATAGCTGAAAATGAATAATGACCTTAGATGTATAGGTAATACTACTCAGATAGCTGAAAATGAATAACGACCTAAGATGTATAATTAATGCTACTCAGATGTCTAAAAATGAATAACGACCTTAGATATATAGGTAATGCTACTCAGATGGTTGAAAATGAATAACGACCTTAGATATATAGGTAATGCTACTCAGATGGCTGAAAATGAATAACGACTTTAGATATATAGGTAATGCTACTGAAATGGCTGAAAACAAACAAACGACCTTAGATAAATAGGTAATGCTACTCAGATGTCTGAAAATGAATAACGACCTTAGATATATAGGTAATGCTACTCAGATGGCAGAAAATGAATAACGACCTTAGATATATAAGTAATGCTACTCAGGCGGCTGAAAATGAATAACAACCTTAGATATATAGGCAATGCTACTCAGATGGCTGAAAATGAATAACGACCTTAGATATATAGGCAATGCTACTCAGATGGCTGAAAATGAATAATGACCTTAGATATATAGGCAATGATACTCAGATGGCTGAAAATGAATAACGACTTTAGAGATATAGGTAATGCTACTCAGATGGCTGAAAATGAATAACGACCTTAAATGTATAGGTAATGCTACTCAGATCGCTGAAAATGAATAATGACCTTAGATGTATAGGTAATACTACTTAGATGGCTGAAAATGAATAACGACCTTAGATGTATAGGTAATGCTACTCAGATGGCTGAAAATGAATAACGACCTTAGATGTATAGGTAATGCTACTCAGATGGCTGAAAATGAATACCAACCTTAGATGTATAGGTAATGCTACTCAGATGGCTGAAAATGAATAACGACCGTAGATGTATAGGTAATGCTACTCAGATGGCTGAAAATGAATAACGACCCTAGATATATAGGTAATGCTACTCAGATGGCTGAAAATGAATAACGACCATAGATGTATAGGTAATGCTACTCAGATGGTTGAAAATGAATAATGACCTCAGATATAAAGATAATGCTACTCAGATGGCTGAAAATGAATAACGACCTTAGATATATAGGTAATGCTACTCAGATGGCTGAAAATGAATAACGACCTTAGATATATAGGTAATGCTAGTCAGATGGCTGAAAATGAATAACGACCTTAGATGTATAGGTAATGTTACTCAGATAGCTGAAAATGAATAATGACCTTAGATGTATAGGTAATACTACTTAGATGGCTGAAAATGAATAACGACCTTACATATATAGGTAATGCTACTCAGATGGCTGAAAATGAATAACGACCTTAGATATATAGGTAATGCTACTCAGATGGCTGAAAATGAATAACGACCTTAGATATATAGGTAATGCTACTCAGATGGCTGAAAATTAATAACGACCTTAGATATATAGGTAATGCTACTCAGATGGTTGAAAATGAATAACGACCTTAGATATATAGGTAATCCTACTCAGATGTCTGAAAATGGATAACAACCTCAGATATATAGGTAATGCTACTCAGATGGCTGAAAATGAATAACGACCTTAGATATATAGGTAATGCTGCTCAAATGGCTGAAAATTAATAACGACCTTAGATGTATAGGTAATGCTACTCAGATGGCTGAAAATGAATAACGACCTTAGATGTATAATTAATGCTACTCAGATGTCTGACAATGAATAACGACCTTAGATATATAGGTAATGCTACTCAGATGGTTGAAAATGAATAACGACCTTAGATATATAGGTAATGCTACTCAGATGGCTGAAAATGAATAACGACTTTAGATATATAGGTAATGCTACTCAAATGGCTGAAAACAAACAAACGACCTTAGATAAATAGGTAATGCTACTCAGATGTCTGAAAATGAATAACGACCTTAGATATATAGGTAATGCTACTCAGATGGCAGAAAATGAATAACGACCTTAGATATATAAGTAATGCTACTCAGGCGGCTGAAAATGAATAACGACTTTAGATATATATGTAATGCTGCTCAGATGGCTGAAAATGAATAACGACCTTAGATATATAGGCAATGCTACTCAGATGGCTGAAAATGAATAACGACCTTAGATATATAGGCAATGCTACTCAGATGGTTGAAAATGAATAATGACCTTAGATATATAGGCAATGATACTCAGATGGCTGAAAATGAATAACGACTTTAGAGATATAGGTAATGCTACTCAGATGGCTGAAAATGAATAACGACCTTAGATATATAGGTAATGCTACTCAGATGGCTGAAAATGAATAACGACCTTAGATATATAGCTAATGCTACTCAGATGGCTGAAAATGAATAATGACTTAAGATATATATGTAATGCTACTCAAGATGGCTGAAAATGAATAATGACCTTAGATATATAGGCAATGCTACTCAGATGGCTGAAAATGAATAACGACCATAGATATATAGGCAATGCTACTCAGATGGCTGAAAATGAATAACAACCCTAGATATATAGATAATGCTACTCAGATGGCTGAAAATGAATAACGACCATAGATGTATAGGTAATACTACTCAGATGGTTGAAAATGAACAACGACCTTAGATATAAAGATAATGCTACTCAGATGGCTGAAAACGAATAACGACCTTAGATATATAGGTAATGCTTCTCAGATGGCTGAAAATGAATAACGACCTTAGATATATAGGTAATGCTAGTCAGATGGCTGAAAATGAATAACGACCTTAGATATATAGGTAATGCTACTCAGATGGCTGAAAATGAATAACGACCTTAGATATATAGGTAATGCTACTCAGATGGCTAAAAATGAGTAACAACCTTAGATATATAGGTAATACTACTCAGATGGCGGAAAATGAATAACGACCTTAGATATAGAGGCAATGCTACTCAGATGGCTGAAAATGAATAACGACCTTAGATATATAGGTAATGCTACTCAGATGGCTGAAAATAAATAGCGACCTTAGATATATAGGTAATGCTACTCAGATGGCTGAAAATGAACAACGACCTTAGATATATAGGTAATGCTACTCAGATGGCTGAAAATGAATAACGACCTTAGATATATAGGTAATGCTACTCAGATGGCTGAAAATGAATAATGACCTTAGATATATATGTAATGCTACTCAAGATGGCTGAAAATGAATAATGACCTTAGATATATAGGCAATGCTACTCAGATGGCTGAAAATGAATAACGACCTTAGATATATAGGCAATGCTACTCAGATGGCTGAAAATGAATAACGACCTTATATATATAAGTAATTCTACTCAGATGGCTGAAAATGAATAACGACCTTAGATATATATGTAATGCTACTCAGATGGCTGAAAATGAATAACGACCGTAGATATATAGGCAATGCTACTCAGATGGCTGAAAATGAATAACGGCTTTAGAGATATAGGTAATGCTACTCAGATGGCTGAAAATGAATAACGACCTTAGATATATAGGTAATGCTACTCAGATGGCTGAAAATGAATAACAACCTTAGATATATAGGTAATGCTACTCAGATGGCTGAAAATGAATAACAACCTGAGATATATAGGTAATGCTACTCAGATGGCTGAAAATGAATAACGGCTTTAGAGATATAGGTAATGCTCCTCAGATGGCTGAAAATGAATAACGACCGTAGATATATAGGTAATGCTACTCAGATGGCTGAAAATAAATAACAACCTTAGATATATAGGTAATGCAACTGAGATGGCTGAAAATGAATAACGACCTTAGATATATAAGTAATGCTACTCAGATGGCTGAAAATGAATAACGACCTTAGATATGTATATGTAATGCTACTCAGATGGCTGAAAATGAATAACGACCTTAGAAATATAGGCAATGCTACTCAGATGGCTGAAAATGAATAATGACCTTAGATATATAGGCAATGCTACTCAGATGGCTGAAAATGAATAACGACTTTAGAGATATAGGTAATGCTACTCAGATGGCTGAAAATGAATAACGACCTTAGATGTATAGGTAATGCTACTCAGATCGCTGAAAATGAATAATGACCTTAGATGTATAGGTAATACTACTTAGATGGCTGAAAATGAATAACGACCTTAGATGTATAGGTAATGCTACTCAGATGGCTGAAAATGAATAACGACCTTAGATGTATAGGTAATGCTACGCAGATGGCTGAAAATGAATACCAACCTTAGATGTATAGGTAATGCTACTCAGATGGCTGAAAATGAATAACGACCGTAGATGTATAGGTAATGCTACTCAGATGGCTGAAAATGAATAATGACCCTAGATATGTAGGTAATGCTACTCAGATGGCTGAAAATGAATAACGACCATAGATGTACAGGTAATGCTACTCAGATGGTTGAAAATGAATAATGACCTCAGATATAAAGATAATGCTACTCAAATGTCTGAAAATGAATAATGACCTTAGATATATAGGTAATGCTACTCAGATGGCTGAAAATGAATAACGACCTTAGATATATAGGTAATGCTAGTCAGATGGCTGAAAACGAATAACGACCTTACATATATAGGTAATGCTACTCAGATGGCTGAAAATGAATAACGACCTTAGATATATAGGTAATTCTAGTCAGATGGCTGAAAATGAATAACGACCTTAGATATATAAGTAATGCTACTCAGATGGCTGAAAATGAATAACGACCTTAGATGTATAATTAATGCTACCCAGATGTCTGAAAATGAATAACGACCTTAGATATATAGGTAATGCTACTCAGATGGTTGAAAATGAATAACGACCTTAGGTATATAGGTAATGCTACTCAGATGGCTGAAAATGAACAACGACTTTAGATATATAGGTAATGCTACTCAAATGGCTGAAAACAAACAAACGACCTTAGATAAATAGGTAATGCTACTCAGATGTCTGAAAATGAATAACGACCTTAGATATATAGGTAATGCTACTCAGGCGGCTGAAAATGAATAACGACCTTAGATATATATGTAATGCTGCTCAGATGGCTGAAAATGAATAACCACCTTAGATATATAGGCAATGCTACTCAGATGGCTGAAAATGAATAACGACCTTAGATATATAGGCAATGCTACTCAGATGGCTGAAAATGAATAATGACATTAGATATATAGGCAATGATACTCAGATGGCTGAAAATGAATAACGACTTTAGAGATATAGGTAATGCTACTCAGATGGCTGAAAATGAATAACGACCTTAGATATATAGGTAATGCTACTCAGATGGCTGAAAATGAATAACGACCTTAGATATATAGGTAATGCTACTCAGATGGCTGAAAATGAATAATGACCTTAGATATATATGTAATGCTACTCAGGATGGCTGAAAATGAATAACGACCATAGATGTATAGGTAATGCTACTCAGATGTTTGAAAATGAACAACGACCTTAGATATAATGATAATGCTACTCAGATGGCTGAAAACGAATAACGACCTTAGATATATAGATAATGCTACTCAGATGGCTGAAAATGAATAACGACCTTAGATATATAGGTAATGCTAGTCAGATGGCTGAAAATGAATAACGACCTTAGATATATAGGTAATGCTACTCAGATGGCTGAAAATGAATAACGACCTTAGATATATAGGTAATGCTACTCAGATGGCTAAAAATGAGTAACAATCTTAGATATATAGGTAATACTACTCAGATGGCGGAAAACGAATAACGACCTTAGATATATATGGAATGCTACTCAGATGGCTGAAAATGAATAACGACCTTAGATATATAGGTAATGCTACTCAGATGGCTGAAAATAAATAGTGACCTTAGATATATAGGTAATGCTACTCAGATGGTTGAAAATGAACAACGACCTTAGATATATAGGTAATGCTACTCAGATGGCTGAAAATGAATAACGACCTTAGATATATAGGTAATGCTACTCAGATGGCTGAAAATGAATAATGACCTTAGATATATATGTAATGCTACTCAAGATGGCTGAAAATGAATAATGACCTTAGATATATAGGCAATGCTACTCAGATGGCTGAAAATGAATAACGACCTTAGATATATAGGCAATGCTACTCAGATGGCTGAAAATGAATAATGACCTTATATATATAAGTAATGCTACTCAGATGGCTGAAAATGAATAACGACCTTAGATATATATGTAATGCTACTCAGATGGCTGAAAATGAATAACGACCTTACATATATAGGCAATGCTACTCAGATGGCTGAAAATGAATAACGACCTTAGATATATAGGTAATGCTACTCAGATGGCTGAAAATGAATAACGACCTTAGATATATAGGTAATGCTACTCAGATGGCTATAAATGAGTAACAACCTTAGATATATAGGTAATACTACTCAGATGGGAAAATGAATAACGACCTTAGATATATAGGTAATGCTACTCAGATGGCTGAAAATGAATAATGACCTTAGATATATAGGTAATGCTACTCAGATGGCTGAAAATAAATAGCGACCTTAGATATATAGGTAATGCTACTCAAATGGCTGAAAATGAATAACGACCTTAGATATATAGGTAATGCTACTCAGATGGCTGAAAATGAATAACGACCTTAGATATATAGGTAATGTAACTCAGATGGCTGAAAATGAATAATGACCTTAGATATATATGTAATGCTACTTAAGATGGCTGAAAATGAATAATGACCTTAGATATATAGGCAGTGCTACTCAGATGGCTGAAAATGAATAACGACCTTAGATATATAAGTAATGCTACTCAGACGTCTGAAAATGAATAACGACCTTAGATATATATGTAATGCTACTCAGATGGCTGAAAATGAATAACGACCTTACATATATAGGCAATGCTACTCAGATGGCTGAAAATGAATAATGACCTTAGATATATAGGCAATGATACTCAGATGGCTGAAAATGAATAACGGCTTTAGAGATATAGCTAATGCTACTCAGATGGCTGAAAATGAATAACGACCTTAGATATATAGGTAATGCTAGTTAGATGGCTGAAAATGAATAACGACCTTAGATATATAGGTAATGCTACTCAGATGGTTGAAAATGAATAACGACCTTAGATATATAGGTAATCTTACTCAGATGTCTGAAAATGGATAACGACCTCAAATATATAGGTAATGCTACTCAGATGGCTGAAAATGAATAACGACCTTAGATATATAGGTAATGCTGCTCAAATGGCTGAAAATTAATAACGACCTTAGATGTATAGGTAATGCTACTCAGATGGCTGAAAATGAATAATGACATTAGATGTATAGGTAATGCTACTCAGATGGCTGAAAATAAATACGACCTTAGATGTATAGTTAATGCTACTCAGATGGCTGAAAATGAATAACGACCTTAGATGTATAGGTAATGCTACTCAGATGGCTGAAAATGAATAACGACCTTAGATGTACAGGTAATGCTACTCAGATGGCTGAAAATGAATATGGACCTTAGATATTTAGGTAATGCTACTCAGATGGCTGAAAATGAATAACGACCTTAGAGATATAGGTAATTCTACTCAGATGGCTGAAAATGAATAACGACCTTAGATGTATAGGTAATGCTACTCAGATGGCTGAAAATTAATAACGACTTTAGAGATATAGGTAATGCTACTCAGATGGCTGAAAATGAATAACGACCTTAGATATATAGGTAATGCTACTCAGATGGCTGAAAATGAATAACGACCTTAGATATATAGGTAATGCTGCTCAGATGGCTGAAAATGAATAACGACCTTAGATATATAGGTAATGCTACTCCGATGGCTGAAAATGGATAATGACCTTAGATATATAGGTAATGCTACTCAGATGGCTGAAAATGAATAACGACCTTAGATATATAGGCAATGCTACTCAGATGGCTGAAAATGAATAATGACATTAGATATATAGGCAATGATACTCAGATGGCTGAAAATGAATAACGACTTTAGAGATATAGGTAATGCTACTCAGATGGCTGAAAATGAATAACGACCTTAGATATATAGGTAATGCTACTCAGATGGCTGAAAATGAATAACGACCTTAGATATATAGGTAATGCTACTCAGATGGCTGAAAATGAATAATGACCTTAGATACATATGTAATGCTACTCAGGATGGCTGAAAATGAATAACGACCATAGATGTATAGGTAATGCTACTCAGATGTTTGAAAATGAACAACGACCTTAGATATAATGATAATGCTACTCAGATGGCTGAAAACGAATAACGACCTTAGATATATAGATAATGCTACTCAGATGGCTGAAAATGAATAACGACCTTAGATATATAGGTAATGCTAGTCAGATGGCTGAAAATGAATAACGACCTTAGATATATAGGTAATGCTACTCAGATGGCTGAAAATGAATAACGACCTTAGATATATAGGTAATGCTACTCAGATGGCTAAAATGAGTAACAATCTTAGATATATAGGTAATACTACTCAGATGGCGGAAAGCGAATAACGACCTTAGATATATATGGAATGCTACTCAGATGGCTGAAAATGAATAACGACCTTAGATATATAGGTAATGCTACTCAGATGGCTGAAAATAAATAGTGACCTTAGATATATAGGTAATGCTACTCAGATGGTTGAAAATGAACAACGACCTTAGATATATAGGTAATGCTACTCAGATGGCTGAAAATGAATAACGACCTTAGATATATAGGTAATGCTACTCAGATGGCTGAAAATGAATAATGACCTTAGATATATATGTAATGCTACTCAAGATGGCTGAAAATGAATAATGACCTTAGATATATAGGCAATGCTACTCAGATGGCTGAAAATGAATAACGACCTTAGATATATAGGCAATGCTACTCAGATGGCTGAAAATGAATAACGACCTTATATATATAAGTAATGCTACTCAGATGGCTGAAAATGAATAACGACCTTAGATATATATGTAATGCTACTCAGATGGCTGAAAATGAATAACGACCTTACATATATAGGCAATGCTACTCAGATGGCTGAAAATGAATAACGACCTTAGATATATAGGTAATGCTACTCAGATGGCTGAAAATGAATAACGACCTTAGATATATAGGTAATGCTACTCAGATGGCTATAAATGAGTAACAACCTTAGATATATAGGTAATACTACTCAGATGGCGGAAAATGAATAACGACCTTAGATATATAGGTAATGCTACTCAGATGGCTGAAAATGAATAATGACCTTAGATATATAGGTAATGCTACTCAGATGGCTGAAAATAAATAGCGACCTTAGATATATAGGTAATGCTACTCAAATGGCTGAAAATGAATAACGACCTTAGATATATAGGTAATGCTACTCAGATGGCTGAAAATGAATAACGACCTTAGATATATAGGTAATGTAACTCAGATGGCTGAAAATGAATAATGACCTTAGATATATATGTAATGCTACTTAAGATGGCTGAAAATGAATAATGACCTTAGATATATAGGCAGTGCTACTCAGATGGCTGAAAATGAATAACGACCTTAGATATATAAGTAATGCTACTCAGACGTCTGAAAATGAATAACGACCTTAGATATATATGTAATGCTACTCAGATGGCTGAAAATGAATAACGACCTTAGATATATAGGCAATGATACTCAGATGGCTGAAAATGAATAACGGCTTTAGAGATATAGCTAATGCTACTCAGATGGCTGAAAATGAATAACGACCTTAGATATATAGGTAATGCTAGTTAGATGGCTGAAAATGAATAACGACCTTAGATATATAGGTAATGCTACTCAGATGGTTGAAAATGAATAACGACCTTAGATATATAGGTAATCTTACTCAGATGTCTGAAAATGGATAACGACCTCAAATATATAGGTAATGCTACTCAGATGGCTGAAAATGAATAACGACCTTAGATATATAGGTAATGCTGCTCAAATGGCTGAAAATTAATAACGACCTTAGATGTATAGGTAATGCTACTCAGATGGCTGAAAATGAATAATGACATTAGATGTATAGGTAATGCTACTCAGATGGCTGAAAATAAATAACGACCTTAGATGTATAGTTAATGCTACTCAGATGGCTGAAAATGAATAACGACCTTAGATGTATAGGTAATGCTACTCAGATGGCTGAAAATGAATAACGACCTTAGATGTACAGGTAATGCTACTCAGATGGCTGAAAATGAATATGGACCTTAGATATTTAGGTAATGCTACTCAGATGGCTGAAAATGAATAACGACCTTAGAGATATAGGTAATTCTACTCAGATGGCTGAAAATGAATAACGACCTTAGATGTATAGGTAATGCTACTCAGATGGCTGAAAATTAATAACGACTTTAGAGATATAGGTAATGCTACTCAGATGGCTGAAAATGAATAACGACCTTAGATATATAGGTAATGCTACTCAGATGGCTGAAAATGAATAACGACCTTAGATATATAGGTAATGCTGCTCAGATGGCTGAAATTGAATAACGACCTTAGATATATAGGTAATGCTACTCCGATGGCTGAAAATGGATAATGACCTTAGATATATAGGTAATGCTACTCAGATGGCTGAAAATGAATAACGACCTTAGATATATAGGTAATGCTACTCAAATGGCTGAAAATGAATAACGATCTTAGATGTATAGGTAATGCTACTCAGATGGCTGAAAATTAATAATGACCTTAGATATATATGTAATGCTACTCAAGATGGCCGAAAATGAATAATGACCTTAGATATATAGGCAGTGCTACTCAGATGGCTGAAAATGAATAACGACCTTAGATATATAGGCAATGCTACTCAGATGTCTGAAAATGAATAACGACCTTAGATGTATAGGTAATGCTACTCAGATGGCTGAAAATGAATAACGACCTTAGATGTATAGGTAATGCTACTCAGATGGCTGAAAATTAATAACGACCTTAGATGTATAGGTAATGCTACTCAGATGGCTGATAATGAATACCAACCTTAGATGTATAGGTAATGCTACTCAGATGGCTGAAAATGAATAACGACCGTAGATGTATAGGTAATGCTACTCAGATGGCTGAAAATGAATAACATCCTTAGATATATAGGTAATGCTACTCAGATGGCTGAAAATGAATAACGACCTTAGATATATTGGTAATTCTAGTCAGATGGCTGAAAATGAATAACGACCTTAGATATATAATTAATGCTACTCAGATTGCTGAAAATGAATAACGACCTTTGATATATAGGTAATGCTACTCAGATGGTTGAAAATGAATAACGACCTTAGATATATAGGTAATGCTACTCAGATGGCTGAAAATGAATAACGACTTTAGATATATAGGTAATGCTACTCAAATGGCTGAAAACAAACAAACGACCTTAGATAAATAGGTAATGCTACTCAGATGTCTGAAAATGAATAACGACCTTAGATATATAGGTAATGCTACTCAGATGGCAGAAAATGAATAACGACCTTAGATATATAAGAAATGCTACTCAGGCGGCTGAAAATGAATAACGACCTTAGATATATATGTAATGCTGCTCAGATGGCTGAAAATGAATAACGACCTTAGATATATAGGCAATGCTACTCAGATGGCTGAAAATGAATAACAACCTTAGATATATAGGTAATGCTACTCAGATGGTTGAAAATGAATAACAACCTTAGATGTATAGGTAATGCTACTCAGATGGCTGAAAATGAATAACGACCTTAGATGTATAGGTAATGCTACTCAGATGGCTGAAAATGAATAAGGACCTTAGATATATAGGTAATGCTACTCAGATGAAAAAAATAATAAAATGAATAACGACCTTAGATGTATAGGTAATGCTACTCAGATGGCTGAAAATGAATAACGACCTTAGATGTATAGGTAATGCTACTCAGATGGCTGAAAATGAATAACGACCTTAGATGTATAGGTAATGCTACTCAGATGGCTGAAAATGAATAACAACCTTAGATGCATAGGTAATGCTACTCAGATGGCTGAAAATGAATAACGACCTTAGATGTATCGGTGATGCTACTCAGATGGCTGAAAATGAATAACGACCTTAGATGTATAGGTGATGCTACTCAGATGGCTGAAAATGAATAACAACCTTAGATGTGTAGGTGATGCTACTCAGATGGCTGAAAATGAATAACGACCTTAGATGTATAGGTAATTATACTCAGATGGCTGAAAATTAATAATGACCTTAGATGTATAGGTAATGCTAGTCCGATGACTGAAAATGAATAACGACCTTAGATGTATAGGTAATGCTACTGTGATGGCAGAAAATGAGTAATGACCTTAGATGTATAGGTAATGCTACTCAGATGGCTGAAAATGGATAGCGACCTTAGATGTGTAGGTAATGCTACTCCAATGGCTGAAAATGGATAACGATGTTAGATGTCTAGGTAATGCTACTCAAATGGCTGAAAATGAATAACGACCTTAGATATATAGGTAATGCTACTCAGATGGCTGAAAATGGATAACGACCTAAGATGTCTAGGTAATGCTACTCAGATGGCTGAAAATGGATAACGACCTTAGATGTATAGGTAATGTTACTCAGATAGCTGAAAATGGATAACAACCTTAGTTGTGTAGGTAATGCTACTCAGATGGCTGAAAATGGATAACGACCTAAGATGTGTAGGTAATGCTACTCAGATGGCTGAAAATGGATGACGACCTTAGATGTGTAGGTAATGTTACTCAGATAACTGAAAATGGATAACAACCTTAGATGTATAGGTAATGCTACTCAGATAGCTGAAAATGGATAACAACCTTAGATGTATAGGTAATGCTACTCAGATGGCTGAAAATGAATAACGAATTTAGATATATAGGTAATGCTACTTAGATTGTTGAAAATCAGTAACGACCTTAGATGTGTAGGCAGTGCTACTCAGATGGCTGAAAATGAATAACGACCTTAGATGTATAGGTAATGCTACTCATATGACTGAAAATGAATAACGACCTTAGATATGTAGGTAATGCTACTCAGATGGCTGAAAAATAATAACAACCTTAGATATATAGGTAATGCTACTCAGATGGCTGAAAATGAATAACAACCTTAGATATATCGGTAATGCTACTCAGATTACTGAAAAATAATAACAACCTTAGATATATAGGTAATGCTACTCAGATGGCTGAAAATGAATAACAACCTTAGATATATAGGTAATGCTAGTCAGATGGCTGAAAATGAATAACAACCTTAGATATATAGGTAATGCTAGTCAGATGGCTGAAAATGAATAACGACCTTAGATATGTAGGTCATGCTACTCAGATGGCTGAAAATGAATAACAACCTTAGATATATAGGTATTGCTACTCAGATGGCTGAAAATGAAGACGATTTGAAAACTCCATTGATGAAGGTGAAAATATAAATTGCAAAAGCTGGCTTGTTCAGCATTAAAGAAATAATATAATTATGTAATGTAATTCTTTTAATTCTTTGTAAACACATGGGAAAGAAGTTGAAGCAGTGACAGATTTTTTTCCCCTTACTTTAAGATCTCAGCAGATTGTCATTGCAAGTATGAAATAAAAAAAATGCTTTCTTCTTGGGATGAAAACTATGGGAAATTTAAATAAGGTCTTAAAGAGCAAATATATGACTGTTAAACAAAAGCTAATATAGTGAAATCTGTGTTTTTTCCATTAAAAACATATTGCTGGACTGTAAACAAAATGCTTTTGAAATGTGATATTGTTGAAACATTTAGAGAAGTCCGTCGACTCCGAAACATATCTTTGCCAGACCATGAGAGACAGCCAGACACAGATGCTGATCCCTGAGAGTGACGTACTAAAACATGCATGGGCCAGTGTTTAAAAAGAATTGTGTGTTGAGGATGTGGAGTGTGGAAAGTGGAGAATGACAAGTACTGCTGAAAGTTCAATGAAATTGGTTAAAAGATGCTCTAACAAAGGGGTGAAGAGTAAGCTGGTGAAAGCTTGAATGTGCAAGGTGAATGCACTAAACAGCCGAAGGAAGACATTGAGTAAAATTTTCCTGCAGCATGTGCTGAAAGATACTGGTGAAAGAAAGTCTACACTAATAGTGAGTATTGCAAGGTTGTGTTGAATTTTCAAATTGCAAAACATAGCCTATTGCAATTTAGAGAAGTAAATCAAGGAACTACCAAACACTGTGGTTTCAAATTAATGACGACATGAAAAATACTTATGGAAATATCCAAAATGTATGAAAGCAGTGTTAATGTATGCTAATTGTGGAAATGTAGTGTGCCTCAAAAAGAAATGAAACTTTATTTGATGTACAGACTATTGGAAAAAAACGTGGTAGTACAAATTCTGTGCTCAGAAACAATGGTGTACTGGGAATTGTTGCACTGGCTTTCTGAGAAAGTAATTCAGGCAATTCTGAAATGCCTGTACTAGAAAATGGTGACTTCAGGGTATATTACAAGGTATACAAAGGTCTAAAGGTACAAAAGCTAGGTTATTATTATGGCACTTCTGAAATGGTTCAAACATACTGATGCAGAGATATTAAGTGAGCAGCAGTGCTGCTTACGCTGTGACTATAAGCAAAGGCAAAACTAAGTCAGAACACAGGGGGTAGTGGCCCTGAGTGCAAGCTGTTAAAGGGTGTAATTGGCAAGTGCTGTACTGATATTGCTTTATGAAGCCATGTGGAAAATGAGGCTTCATAAATGAATGCCAGTAATGCATTTGTGGTCACAGCTGAAGTGTCAGTGTGTGTCAGTAAGTGTAGCAGCCTTTTTGTCCATAATTCTGGGAAGACTTTTTTCTTTGGTCCTCAGCTGTGAGTTTGATGAGTGCATCAACTTGGGAACTGCACAATGTGCCAAATACATAGCTATGGTTCTGCTAACAACAGCAGCTTTCTGGGGAAGTTTGTTACATTTATTTTTAACTGTCTATTAGAAGTGGAATCCAAGCAAATGGGGATCTCAGTAGTGAAGGAAACATTGAGGGGAAAAAATTGTTGAGTGTGAAGCTGGTAATGTTACACTCGAATCCTAATAAGCCATTAAAGGCAATTCATTCTGTGAAAAACAGACTGCTGTTTGCACAAACCTGACATTTCTTGCATGTGTCATCTCATCCATGTTTAAAGTAAGGGAAATAACTGACTGCCATTGCTTTTTGAAGGGAACTGGAAATACACTAGTAGAAATTGTATTCAACTGAAAACTTGTTGAAAAGTAAAATCAAAAGAAGAAATGTGCAGAGTGTAGAAAGCACTAACAAACAGCTGACTTTACACAGCACTGAATAATACTAGATATTGTCTGAATCCATTTCGTTTTAGTGAACAGTAGTAAGAAACCTGTAGCAAAGCATATCAGACACATAAATAAAAAGCCGGTATTCTTGAATAGTGATGCATCGACACTGAGGAGCTCTTATATATATGAGAAAATTTGCCTTGTACCCCCATATGGAGATTTGCTTCAGCAGTAAGAGCGAGTCTTTCTAGTAGTTAAAGGGCTGGTTGGAAAGATGATAAAATTGCTTTACCAAAACTCTGGTGGACTCTGGGAGCATGCTTATAAAACTAAAGTTTGTGACCAATGCTACTAAAAGTTAAACCATCTGACAGAGAACATGGGGTTCTTTGCTGTATATTACAAGCAAAATAAAACTGGGTGTAAATCTGGTTAAACTGGTTATTAATTGCCTTTACTGAAAACAGTCGTGTATTGCTGTGGTATCATGGAAGGAGAGCACATGTTAAGCTCTGCTGAGATATAGTAACATGAGTTTACCATAGCAAGTTGTGTTTGCCAATTAAATCTGGCAACAATCACAGTTGTAGTACAGCAGAATAAGAATCCTTCATCACAATATCTCTGATAGGCAGGAGCACATTGCTGTTTTGCCTTCCATTGTTGTAACTATGCAAAATTAAACTGTATTTGAGAGTGATGACTTCAAAGATTCTGAGAGAACTGGAATAGATAATAGATAATTCTGCATCTTACCTGCAGGTATAGGTATAGGTCCTGCCTTGTCTTCTCAAGGACCGCTTTGTACCCCACAGCAGAAAAATCTGTTCATATTTGTGTCGGTATGAAGTGAAACCATATGCAGTTCTTCTGTTGAATGCATTTGGTTTCGTAGGTTCGATTATCAAGCTTGCTACCTACTTGTCATCAAGAAGCTTGCTTTCTTGGTATAATACCATGTTGGTATTTTATACTTCCTTTAGGGATAACAGGATACTTTTTAAATGAGGTGAATACTTAACTTCTAATTGAAACTGCAAGCTTATTCCATGACCTTGGAAGGTATTGTGTAATATAGCTATCACGTTTTTGTTTTTTTATATTTATTTTTAGTTTTAGACTCCCTGATTTGGTGTCACCTTTCCCTGTGGTGCATTCTAACCACTGACTTTTGAAAGAAAACAAATCAGATGTTATATTATAGAGCAGACCATGGTCACATCTTAGTAACCTAGAAGAACCAATATAATGACCATTCCTGAATCATTTCTAAATAATCCACATTTTTCAATCCTGTAATATCTCTGTTTAGGAACTGTTGTATCAGGTAGCTTGTTCAAAAGCTATGAAATGTGCCACAGCCATGGCTTGGTGCAGACAGGTGAAATACTATATAGTGTGTGCCTGTCTTTGTCTCAGCATAATTATCCCATTTTTGGTAGGTACTGGCAATGCCCGGCACTGAAAAGTATGCACATTATGTACTTGTCTTCATTTCTGTAGCATTATTCCCTGCTTTTGATAACTTACTGCTAAAACCAAAGGTTGAAATGTCCTTACTGTTGCAGATAGCTGTATTTGATTTTTTCACTGGCATCAACTCTTATGTTAGCTTCATTACTGTCTGTGGGAGCAGTTACCAACATAAAACATGCCACCATTCTTAATTTTAGAAACTTTCTACATGATTTTCTGAATTTAATGGAAATTTTCTGATACACCATAGATATTTTTATTTATTTTATTTTTTATTTTGCATTTGTTGACCGGGATAGTCCACTGGGCCAAGTCGGCCCATTTTCAGTGGAGGCCTAGGGAGAAAAGCTCCACAAGAATAGTTACATTGCATTGCATTACATTTACATTGAATTACATTTACATATATGTAGGGTTACATTACATTACTATTAATAGAACAATATTCATTCTAATGTATTAGGTAACATTAGTAGAATAGGAAATCTTATTAATCATATTTAAATCAGAACTGAACAGAGAAAAGCTCATTAGGTATTCATGTAAACAAAAAATATAAAGAGGAGGGTAGGAACAAAAATGAAGGAGGGAGTTTAGGTAGGAGCATGAGAGGGACATTCCCAACTCCTAAAAGATATATTTTAAACAACCTGACATCAGCATTTTGTTTTGTATTTGGCAGTCTGATGGGGTGTGAAGTGTTAACACATCACTTAGTTGAAATTAATAAACATTTCCAAATGTCACCCTTGTTGCTAGTTATGTTTCTATTGCTAGAAGCTATATTATGATTAGAGCTCATTAAAAAAAAACAATTCAGACAATTAATAGTTTTGTCTTTGTTGTTAAAACTCTAGTGATCCATATTTGGGTTTACAGAATCGGAAACAGACACCTTTTGTTTTGCATTACAGTTTACTGCAAAAGCTTCTATAATAGTGTATTGTTGCTGGGCATTGCGGTTTATTAGGACTGATTTCACAGTATGAAATTTTGTGGTCGCATTATTGTTTGAAGAGCACAGATAACTCGAGCATTTATTGCTTCTTCATTAAACACAGAACACTCCTTATGGTTTATAGCCTTTATTTTCATATTGATTTATCTCTTCAGTTTTGGGGGTTTTTTATGCATAACTAGCCTTGGAATTTATCTCAGTTTTCTTTCCCTAGTTTAATTTAGACCATTGTTTGTCTTTTCATCTCAAATATTCTCCATATGTGCTTTGTCCTACCCTGCATTGCATGCAGAACACCTTTGCCTGGTTTTGCTTTGGTGAATGGCTAAAATGTACTTTTCTGCAATATACCATATACCAAGACAGGCTTTATTTTAGTTTTATTGTGCATGAATGGTTTGTCAAATGCACAACTAAATGTTACTTTTGTAATAGTCTTCTTTTGACTCAGGTACCTTTAGTTTGTAGAATATTTTCAGACTTTCCATTTTACTTTTACCAACCTTTTTTCACATTTGTCTTTTCGAGAACTCCTCACACATGTCATTTATGTTACAGAGGTTTTGTATCAGTAAGTTCCTTAGCATTCTTACATTTCAGAGCAAGCTTTTATGAAGCAGATGTTAGACTTTTCATGTTTCCAGTTTTGAACAGTCATAGGACTGTGCCTGTTGGCTTCAGTCCCACGTTATTCATACACAAACATGTAATCATTTCTACATTAAGTGTAAAATTTTAACAAATAGACAAGCACACTGTCAGCATGACCTCAGTATTTTTATTGATACTTCACTTTCATGGAGTCAAACAATGGTTTGTACATTGCTTTATCATAGAAATCATTTCTAAACCATTAGTTTTGAATAAATAAACTAAGGATGCTATTAATAATCATTACACACATGCATAAATGCAGTCTCCGCTGTTCATACAATGCTTGATGACCGCAAATAAACTTAAGCAAATGAACCAATAATGAGATGTAAATAAGAAACAATGTAAATCTATGTATGCTAATAAGTCTGTCTCCCACCTGTTTGCTATTCATAGTCATAATTTGACACATTTCCTCTCTGTCCATAGATTTGTTACAAAAGACAGAATCACACCTTTTCTATCTACTTTGCACCCCATGAAGATGCTTTCCCTTGCTGCTGACCTTACTATTTCCCAGTGTGAGCTGTTTGTCTTGTCTGAGCCAATACCACTTGTACCCAGCACAGTGCTCGCTAACCAAGAATGCAGAGATACAAACAGATGAACTTTGTAATGGTCTTAGTGATTATACATGTTGCCCCAAGGTACAGAGAGGATGTGAGACCTTCTGTCTCTGTGGATATGAAGGTATGTATAGCACTCACTATACTTGTCACTGGGACCTTCCAGAGATGGGTATCTCTCAGGATTCTGCCTCAAGGATACTTCAGCAATTCCTGGATGTACTCTTGGCATATGTGGATCGGTACATCTATTTCTGGTATCACTTCAAGGCCAAGCCTGAACTATGCATGCCTTTTATGGGATGGCACATTTCCCTGAGGTACTCACTGTGATAGATTGCATCCATATTGCAATCAAGGCCCCATCTGGTCCATGAGGTGAGTATCACCTCGATAGGAAGGGCTGCCATTCCATTAATTGCCGAATAGTGTGTGTGTGTGTGTGTGTGTGTGTGTGTGTGTGTGTGTGTGTGTGTGTGTGTGTGTGTGTGTGTGTGTGTGTGTGTGTGTGTGTGTGTGTGTGTGTGTGTGTGTGTGTGTGTATGTGTGTGATGCATGGGGTTGCATCACAAAATGTCTGCCCATTATCTTGGCAGTGCATGCAATTCCCGCATCTGGCACACTAGCTTACTCTACAACCTTTTCCTGCATGATAGGAAACCCAGTGGTCATCTTATTGGTGGAAAAACATATTTTTTATCATTTGAGTGGTTATTTATCATGAGATGTATTGCTTAATATTAAACCACTTGTTTGTTTTGTCTTCCCCCCATGTCTCTTTTTTTTCAGGTGATGCTTGATTCCCACTAGAGCAGTGGCATATGACACCAGTGAAAAATCCTGGTGGAAATGGAGAAGATAATAGCCCTGTCACTGACACATATTGTCAGTATAAGAGTCTTATGCAAGTTGAGAAGAAGATTTAAGTGCCTGGATGACTGTGGGGTGCCCTTCAGTATGCTGCAGCTACTGAATGCAGGATGTTTACTGCATGTTGCATTCAGCAGAACATGGTCATGCCCTGATCTTGTGGTGGCCCATGTTGACACTGCAGCTCTCAGTTCCAGTCTTACTATGACTAATGAGGAACAGCTGACAGCAGTAGTAAGGGACCCCATGCAGCAGGCTGATGCATGGCATATGGCTGTGCAGGCAAAGAGGCAGCATCTAGTCCAGAATTATGGACCATGACATTCATGTTATAGTTTCCTTTCCTAAAAATCACGAGTATAACTGATGCATACAGTGATATTTGTGGGTTATGATGTTTGTACATGGTCTACTGTCATTATTCATTTAAATATTTTTATTTTTTATTTCAGAACAGGTACTCATATTATTGTCTATAAAAGACATTCCTGAGTCCTTGCTGATACCTGTTCAGGGATGTCAGAAGGCATCATTTAAGAAGTAATTACATTTTTAACTGTTTTGCACAATACATTATGCTTAGGTGGTGTACTTAACTATGCATGTACTGAATTTCCTGAAGTGGTACATTTAGTAAAAAGTGTCATTTCAGTATTTAATTTAAGTTCAAATGATGCAATTGAATGAAAATTGTATCACTTTTTTGTATAAAGCAGTGTTTGCTCTTTTTTAGTTATTACATATGTGAAATAATGTATTGCTCTCTGTTAAGGTACTACACATCAGATTATTTCATTTCCTCATACAGAACAAGCTGTGTCCTCAAAGTCATAAATCATCAGTTGTGAAGTACTGAGGGTGAAATGGCAACAGCGTTACTTTACTTGGCAGAATAATTATGTTGTGTTTTATTTTGTAAGGAGTGTTTCATCTTAATAGTGTGTAGTACTTGTTTTATGCTCTCAGTAATTGACAGTTATCAGACTGATAGTGGGTGGGCCATTAATGGCATAAATCAGTGCAATCCGAATATTATCATGTACAGCGTTCTTTCCAGATATTTCCTTGATTTGTAAGCAATACCATTATTGAAATGAAATGCAAGCAGATGCAAAGTGCCTTAATACTGGATTCGGGGGCGGCTCGTGCTATTGGACTGCAGCCCTCCCAGCTGTAAAATAAAAATTAAAACAAAAAAGAAAAGAAAAACGAAAAAGAAAATAAAAAAAAAAACACGAGTCCCGAACATCGAGCATGCGCACTTGTGCGTTTTCTCGATGTCAGACTGCTGGTGTAGCAGTCCGGTGCATGTGCACAAAATCCCAGACTGTCTCACCAGCAGTCCGAATTGACTGCTCAACATTTCACTCCAGATATTCCAGAAGTCTATGCAGTTGTAACTGCATAGACTGGAAAGGGATCGGACTGCGACGTCCACAGGCTGGGATGGACGTGCTCTCGCTTGTGGGACCATTGACTTCAGGGATTGGTTGGGTGGATTATTTTGAACAAATCATGTCTGGGAAGGACGTGTGACTTCAGTTGGATGGATTATTGTTTCATGGCTGGATTACTTCAGGGAATCGGCTGTGGCTTGGAATCTGGCAGGTACAAGGCAAGGATGACTTCGGTGAATCGGCTGGCTGGATTATTTATATTTGAACAGATCGTGGATTCAAGGCTCTGGCAGGTACAAGGGGCAGTAGCGTAGCTGTGGGGGGTGAGAGAGGCATTTTGCAGCAGGCGGCAGTTTTTTAGGGGTGGTAAACTTTTATAAAAGTAGTAATTACATAAAAAAAGCACTTCTTTATACTTAAAGGAGGATCATGTGTGCACAGAGTTACTGTGGCACTGCCAGTCTGCCGTAGTGCTGGGTTTCAGCTTAAAACAATAACTGTTGTTTCTTCAGTATGACTATGCAAGCAAACTAGCAAAGTAAGATAGCAAGCCCATGCGGCACTGCCATTCTGCCGTACGGCTGGGTTTCAGCTTAAAACAATAACTGTTGTTTCTTCAGTATGACTATGCAAGCAAACTAGCAAAGTAAGATAGCAAGCCCATGCACACTGGGTTGCTATCTTACTTTGCTAGTTTGCTTGCATAGTCATACTGAAGAAACGACAGTTATTGTTTTAAGCTGAAACCCAGCCGTATGGCAGACTGGCAGTGCCACAGTAACTCTGTTAAGAATAAGATGATAAAAACTTTGCTTAATTGCTTGTGTTTTATGTGCTAGAGAAAACATCAGTCAGCTGCTGAGAAGAGAAACATTTGCTTGTATTGAAGCAGGGTCTGCTACTTTGCATTGAAGGTGTGTGCGAGAGAAAATTAGCTGTTTTACTTTGCTTGCATATATATATATATATATATATATATATATATATATATATATATACTGAAAGGGTAGAAAACCACTTTGCTAGTTTACTTGCATACTGAAACACAAGAAATCAGTTGTACTTTGCTACTTCTGTACTGAAACAGCAGGAAAGCAGTTGTGTACTGAAACGGTCTGGCAGGCAGTAATTCTGTTAAGCTGTGAAACCTTTGCTTACTTGTGTCTTTACGTTATGGGTATTGAAGGGGAAGTGGGTGTGGCTGTTTTAATTTGCTTGCATACTGAAACGATAGAAATCAGTTTTACTTTGCTTAATGCTTACTGAAACAGCAGACAGAAACCAGTTTTACTTTGCTTACAAAAACTATGTGCATTGAAGGGGATGTCAAGTTTTACTTTACGTTGCTTACTGAAACAGTGGAAAACCAGTTGTGTGCTGAAACAGCAGTCATTCTGTGTTAAGCTGAGCCTGAAATCTTTGCTTGCTTCATGTGTCTTATGTGCATTGAAGGGGTAGGGTGTGTGTCAGTAATTCTGTTAAGATGAAACATTTACTTGGGTCTGTGTATACAGCTTACTGAAACGGCAGACGGAAATGAGTTTTACTTTTCTTATACTGAAACTATGTGCAGAAGAGGGTGTGGCTGGCTGTTTGCTTACTGAGACTATGTGCATCGAAGGAGAAAGGGGGTGTGGCTGTTTTACTTTGCAGCTTGCATACTGAAACGGCAGACAGAACCATTTTTTTACTTTGCATACTGAAACTGTAGAAAATCAGTTGTGTGCTGAAAAATGGCAGTCATTCAGCGTTAAGCTGAAACCTTTGCTTGCTTGTGTCTTATGTGAAGGTGGTGTGTGTGTCAATAATTCTGTCAAGCTGCTGAAACCTTTTTTTGTGCATGTATTGCTTACTTAAATGGCAGACGAAAACCAGTTTTACTGTGCTTACAGAAACTATGTGCATTGAAGGGGAAGGGGTTTGGCGGTTTTTCTTTTTTGCTTGCATACTGAAATGGCAGACAGAAACAGATTTTACTTTGCTTACAGAAATGTCAGAAAACCAGTTGTGTGCTGAAATGGCAGTCGTTCTGTGTTAAGCTGAAACCTTTGCTTGCTTGCATTTTTGTGCATGCTTGCTGAAACCTGCTAGGGTTGCCACCTTTTCAAATGCCCAAAGTGAGACATTTTTGGTGCAAACATTAGATTTTGCAGGGCAAAAACATACCCAAAGCCAGGGCCAGTGCAAAGGACAGAACTTCGCATTTTTGCCTAAATAAAGGCTTATTCTTGTAGCGTTTTAGTTGCTTATTCTGTTTCTTATAACATTTAGGTGTTTCAGATACAGAATAAGTGTTTTATACATCTATTACATAAAACATAGGAATATTTTTGTCCTAAAATCTCAGGACGTTTGCTATTTTTTCAATCTTTTTGTAGGACACGACTGCCCCTCACAAAGTGGGACAGGTGGGACAGGTAGTAACCCTATATGTTTTATGTGCATTGAAGAGGGTGTGTCAGTAATTCTTTTAAGCTGAAAAGTGTGTGCGTGTCTGTGTAAAATGCCCCACTTAGGTATAACTGGTGGCTAGAGTACCCTGTAACTTAGGTACAAGGAGCAAGAGCCTAAATTCTCTACCCATACCACCACTACAAGTCTGTAGTTCTCAACTGTCCAGAGAATGTCTGGCTCACATTTTTGGCCTGTTCCTCTTAAAAGTTGTGGTTTTCTGGCAAATCAATGAGCCATTTAAGTTTCAGTCTTCCTGGTAACACAAAACATTTTATTCTAGCAACATTTCTAAGATTATACAAGCAATGTTTAAAATGTGTCCATGGTTTTGGGCCTTTAGCCCCCCCCCCCCCAATAAATTTTGCCTTTTTCCAGATTCATTGTACTGAATAGTTCATAAGGGAGGGAGAAGTTTAGTGCTGCTTAGTAGCACAACAGGTAGAATGCTTGCTTTTGATGCAGAAGACTAAGGGTTCTACTCCCACAGTATTTAGATGGATGGCTGATACTGTACTGTGTTGTACCTTTAAAGGGGGTGGATGCTGCAGTCCTGAGAATATCCTCTTTGGTGGCGATACTTAACTATGTACCCATTCCCTATTGCAATATCACTAGCTTATCATTTTTTTAATGTAACAGACAATTTATTCCTCAAGGGCAACAGGCACTTTATTTGCAAAACAATTAAATATAGAGTTGTTTGCTGGCAGCAACTTCTTCATTAGTTACAGATTTCTTTAATGTGGAATTATTTAGATGACTTTTACTTGTGCAGAGATTGTGCATATTTACCGATACTAATGGGCTGTTGAAGTTTGAGTAGATTTTTATGATGGAAATGTTCTGAATTAGGCAGTTTTGTTATTATTGGTTCATGCGTTTTGTTTAGTTACTTACTCCAGAAATGTTCAAAACAAATTTAAAATGCACTCTAGCAAGTGTCCTCTATTATACAAGGAATGTCAGGAAATTGTGTCAAAGAACACATGTATGTTTCATGTGCAAGGGGCCTACAATTTGACAACAGCCCAAACGTAAACTTTATTTTCCACTGGCCAGATGCATTTTCTTTGTACATGGGTTTCAGTGCCATTTCAATGAATGTGAGTTTCAAGGGCAGACAAATTTTAATGCCAAGCCCGTTTTCATTGTGAGACTGCGTTGCTTTGTTTAGCAGATGTTTTAGTGTTTGTGCTGTAAAATACAAAATAAAACTTTCAAATAAAACGCAAATCATCGTAGAAGTAAAGCAGTATGCACATTGCAGTGTTTATGGTAAATGGGGCGAAATAGCCAAGTAATGGGACATTGGAATGGCTGCAGGGGGTGCCTCCATTCGACGATTTTGTGAGGGGGAAGGATGGCAAACTGACAGCCTTGGCTCAGCTGAACTATACGTCTCAACTGTCCAGACTTTCACAGAATTAATAGATTTTTGCTTCTTCTTTTTGGTTTGTTCCTCATAAAATTTGTGGTTTTCTGGCAAATCATTTAGGAATTAAGTCACTAAATAATGACAGACATTGAGTTTCAGACTTCATAACCTTCAGAAAAATACATGCTAAAGCAAGACCTGTTCTAGCAACTAAGTTTATACAAGAGCAGTTTTTAGTACTGTTTGTATGTTCCCACAATATATTTGGCCTTGTCCAGATTTCCTGCATTAACAGGTTGAGAGGTACGTGCAAATTGCTTTATAGAATTGGGCATATCCAAACCTCTCAACTGTCCCCAATTTTAGCTCAAAATGTTGCTCTCCCTCTAATCCCTCCGCAAAATGTCAATTCTGGAAGAAAATATGGAGGGTTTACAATTAATAAATAACTGTAATAATCAGAATTATAGATTACTTTTATTTCAAAAATGTATGTAGATTTGTTTATTTTGTCAGCTGTTCAAGCTAACAGTGCTAATATTAAAAACTGTCCCTTCTCTGACAGGTTTCCAGCTGTATTTTGTGGCTATTTTATATTTTTGCATCACATTTATGGTCCATTTTCCATAAAATTGTGGTTTTCTGGCAAAATTGTGGCAAATCAATAAAGATTGAAGTAAGAAAATAATGACAGACATTTCAGTTTCAGATTTCATACCCTTCAGAAAATTCATACTAATGCATGACCTTCTATTAGAAAGTTTATAAGAACAGTATTTCAATATTGTCCTTAATTTTGGGCCTGACTTTGTCCAGATTTTTTGCTCTGAGGTTGAGAGGTATGACAAATGTGGCAGGGCCATTGCAGTAAGCCAGAGACATTTCAAGTTGTGACATACTTGTTGCACCCCATTCCCCCATGTAGTGACTCTGGATGTGTCCAAGCAAGGCAAGGAGCAGTTATGCAGTGTAAGTGTGCAGAGTACCCCCCCCTCCCATCCAAGGTAGACACAAGTACTACAGTGGCTTTTCATCTGTCTTGCTTTATTTTGCAGAATGCTCTGGTTTTCTGTCATATTTTTATACGGTTGATTATGCTTATTATTATTCAGAAAGTGCCTGTTGCTCTGTGTTTAAGTAGCAATGATTTCATGACCATCAGGTAAGCTGGTCTGAGATTGTAAGATGCAAGTAAGCTTACTGTTAAAGAATTACCAACATTGAAAGCCTTTTTGTTGTTGCCATGCAGAGAATACTTGCATAACTAGATAACGTATACGCCTTGGGTATTGAAATGCTTATGACAGTATTTGTAATAAAGGACAGGATTACAGTATTTTAAGAAGCTCATTACCTTTGTTGGAGCCTTGCCGTAATCTTTGCAGGCTTTACCCATAAAATAAACAGAATGCCAGTCTATCATGTCTGGTCCATAACCTGTGCAGTAATCCTTTAAGCAATTTATCTTGAGCTTGTTTCTTGTTTGCTGTTCATTTTTTACTTTGATCATGTTTTCCCAATGAAACAAGTAGATAGTTGTCAGGCAACAGGTCTTTTTTGGATAAAAAACATTTTTACAAGTGGGGGGAATCATTGCTATTTTCAGCATGTTACTTGGTACTTTTTTATAAAGATGAATATAAATTATAATTAGAACTGCAGTGCAATGAGAAGTGGTTTGAGATGAGTGCTGCTTGTTTGTCTTTTACTTGATTTTGACTGGCAATCCAGTAATGTATTTAAAAAGTAATTTATTTTTTCATGCCTCACAACCTTTTTGTTTCCATCTAGATATTAAGTACGCTGTCATGCAGCCAATGCATTTTTTGTCTTGATTGGACTCTCATAATGATGGTTTGGCACCCAGGGCAGTGTATTTAATTAAAGTTCCAGTTTTTGTGGTTTTGAGCAGAGCTCCTCCCCTTTTTAGTTGACCACACCCCTCTCATTGGCCCCACCCATTCAGCTGTCTCCTGCAGCCCCTCTTCGATTTGAAGTCACCAGCCGCCATTGACTGGATTGCATTCTACACTCATATATTCTGCCTTTTTTCAGTTTTTTTTTTTTCATAAATAATTGTCTTTCAAGTTAAACACTGACATGTCTGTGTATATGTCAGATTGAAAGTACCTGAAATGTCTAGCCTGGATCAGAGTAGGTCAAGGTCATTTGTGTCATACACTATATCTCCTAGAGATAGGGTAAGTGAAGGTGCATGTGATCTTGAGGAGGGGCTGTCCTGTGAGCTGTATGGTGACTTGCTGCGATGTGACCTCCTTGATGCAGGTGGTCCTACAGACCCTGATCTCACAGTGCTGCATGATCAAGACCTCCAATGAGAGATTCTGCTATGTGTATATGAATGTTGATGTGGCTTGCATGAAATCTGTACTGCTTGCTACCCCCCTCCCACTGTTTCCACTACCCTTTGAGAAGTACATGTAGTGTGATGCAACATGCTCCCATGTGTCCAGACAGTACCACTTCCTCTGCCCATTCCAAAGTTGATTCCTGTTTGAGTTTGGTAAGTCCTCACTAGTCTACAAATGGAGGCAGACATGGATGTTTGGTGTGCCACCATACTGCGTACCAATGTGCTCATGACATTATTTCTACACTCTGCCATTTTCATGTAGTGCTGGAAGTCCTCATGTACACCCTGGAGGACCCTGACCATTTCTAGTTGACTCTCTGTGGTAGTGCACCAAGGCTTAACAATGTCACTGCACATTTGCTGCTGGGCAGCCAATATTGTGTTTCCATGGGTAATTGTGATATTTGCCTACACCTGACACCCCTCTGTAAAGGTATCACTGTGTATACTGATACCTCTGAATTTCTAGCATAATCCAGAATGTGTTCCTGTTCATTAGGAGATATATGGTATAGAGGTATATGCATTTTCTCCTTGTACAACCTGTACTGTAACGTCACCTTGTACTTGACTTTGTGATCCAGTATCACTTCCTGAAAAGTTGCTAACATGTTTTGGGGTGTGACATCCTGTCATTAAAATTGGTGACTGTGTGCCACTTTCTCCAGGGTGTCTCATAAATATAACTATATTATCAGCAGCAGCAGCAGCAGCCATTCTAGTGCGGATTTCCTCTAAATGTATTGCTCTGGTGGAAGTATTTGTTTCTGCTGCTGACCCTCTAAATAATTAATTGAATATATTACTACTCAGATACTGGTACACACTACTGTATGCTGTGTAAGGCGATTTTGAGGACACTTACCATGCACACTGTGTTCCATGTCATTATGTGCAGAAGTGGAGGGTTCACCTGTTAATAGTAATTGTCATGTGTTAGATGTAATCATTCCATTTAAGCATTCAGTTCTCTATATAAGTGTCAGCGTTTGTCAAACCAACCTTCCTGAATGGATGTCTGCTGATGCTGCAGACATGGGTAATAGCCAGTGTCCACACCATCTCTGATTATTTGCAGTGCCATCATCATCTGCATCACATAAATGGAGAAGAGGTGTTCCTCTTCATGTATTAAGGGGATAAGTACCCCACAATACTGCTATGGGCAGTTGCATTCTGCCGTGCATTTGCTCTGGCACATCTTACCATATCATTGGCCCTCTTCTTTCACTGTGTTAATATGTGTTCCTTCCACCAGCATTTATATTCATAAGCACTTGGTTCCAGACCTTTGCACTCTCAGCTTGTGTGGGGTCCTCCTTTTCCAGAAAGGCACTTGCTGTATGCTCTTAAGAATGCCATGAGGATATGTTCTCCTCATGACTAAAATTGTCCTTTCTCTGTCTGGATCCCTGAAACTACATCACTAATCTACATTAAACAATATGCCACTGTCATACACTGAAACTTTTAATCCAATCATCAGCCAAACAAACAACATGTCACTGTCATACACTGAAACTTTTGATCCAGTCATCAGCCAAACAAGCAACAATGAATGCATGCCTGCTTTCATCACAAGTAAATCAAATCTCTCAGTACAAATCAGGTTTGGTGACACAATACTCATATTCATATACACATGCAAAGTCCTAATCCTGCAAGTTAAAGTTATGTTGTAGTAATCTGTACAGTATCACCAACAGATTCATAGTAATATTGCAAGCACTTTGCTAACAGACTTGCATCCTCCCCTAACACTTTTTTGTATTCATGCTGTCATTTTATATTCAGGAGAGGCACTCAGAAATCCCCCAGTAATGCAGCATTTATTTTGACAGAGCAATATATTCTTGAAAATGCAGTACATCAGACTACACTCAGTGCTACTATCCCTTGTGGTATAATCACTAAATGCCACCAAAATGAATTTCCAAAATAGCTTTCACATTGCCACTTTGACTACTTTCATATATACATTTCCAGTGCAGCAGTCAGGAATTCCCATTTATAAATGACACTCATTTCATCAGTATTTATATGAACCATCTGCATCTGACCTTCAGATCAATAAAATGCAATTCTCCTAGTAAACATATCAGTATGAACTGCTTCCTAATAATTTCTAACATTTTCATTATTTATTTTTTACTTGAGTAAGCTTGCAGTTTCTTAAACAGCTTATTGTCTATCTGGAGTGATCACACGTTAATATGGTGATCGTAAACTTATTTACACAAAGTCAAGGCATTTACGTGTGCTGTATGCAAATTAGGCTTTGTTACACTTATTTCTCTGAATCACAATAATAGCCAACAAGTCCATGTAACCAGGCTGCACTGTAGACACTGGCGAAGACCGCAGCAGTCGTCAGCAGACCTCAGCAGTCCATGTGAATGTCCAAACAGCCCTACTAATTCTCTAATGTCCTTATGATGATAAAAGGAAAAGTGGAGTTCATTACAGTTAAGTCTGCATAATAATGAAGCATAATCCCTGCCCATCCTGTAGACATGGCCACACTCCATCACCTCAAATCACACAGTAGGTAATATAAGTTCATAAGGACACACAGAGGAAGATTTGTTTATACAGAAAAGAAAAATGTATATGAAAGAAAGGATTTTTACTGATGCAGTACTGCAAAAAGTATGTTTAAAGAAGTGATTAATGCATGACATCCGGGTTATTGTTCAACTAAAAATAGCAACGCAGAAACAGACATAAGTGACTTAAAAAGTAATGATTTCATAACTGAGCTTTATTCACCATGGAAATGAAATGTGAATATATTCCTTTAAAAAGGAAAATATGTGTCAAAGCAGTTTGGTAGTATCAAACTTGCCAGTAATAGCAGTTCCACATCTAATGCCCTTACATGGTAGCTGGGTTTGGTTATGGTGATGTCACACACCAGAGGATGTAGTTCGAAACTATGAACGACAGCTCTGCAATTACATTCTTCATTCTGGTACTGTCAGTTTGAATGAAGGCAACATCTGTGAAGGCATGATGCTGAGCTTGGAGTAAGTCTGACAAAGAGAACAAAATTAAGGTCTACCTGGAAAAAATTGGGTCCCATCTACGTGGGTCAGACTGAAAAAAAAATTGACATCTGGCAGGAATTTTGTGGCATTTGTCTTTCCTGACAGGGGTCTCCTGCTCTGGTCCCCAATGCCGCTTCAGGTATGTCAACCTACAGAAGTGAGGCCAGACCAGCTGGCTAAGTGGGTAGACTAGGTGATGAAGAAAAGGCCAAATTTCTTTAGTGAGTACTTACACATATAGGTTTAATAAAATACTATACTATATAAATATTTTATAAATGCAGGTAAATATAAGAAGAAATCCATCCTCCATCTATCCTCAACCCCTTTCGCACTTTGCACATTGGGTCGGGGTGTCACTTCCGCAGTGACAATCATCTTGAGCTAAGGTTTACACTGCTGGGTAAATGTGGAAGTGCAAATACACATGTATTTGTAATTTAAAGGTATGAGTAAAAAAAAGCATGTCTGTAAACAGAAATGCGTCTGTATATAAATAAAGCATCTTTATGTCCTGACATGCTTTTGTGTATAAGACTTACAAATATATATGTATGAGTAAAGAAATATATACAAGTACACACACACAACACACACACACACATATATATATATGTATGTATGTATGTATATATATATATATATATATATATATATATATGTGTGTGTGTGTGTGTGTGTGTAAAAGACAGATTTAAATCTGCATGAGTATGTGCACAAATATTTTTCATGTTTTATATATGTATATACATATATATATACACACACACACACACACACACACACACACACACATATGTATATATATAAAATGTTTATATCTATATCTACATATATATCTGTAGCTCTCTCTCTCTCTATATATATATATATATATATATATATATATATATATATATATATATAAATCAAAAGGTAAAAAGGTCAGTAAAAACTAAAAGAACTGTAATGGAGCCCCATAGGATATATGCAAATGATCAGTTAAGGACATCAAGTGTTTCAGCTATATGGTCTCTGAATGTCCATGACTTTTTTTAATTTTTAAGTCTGTTCTGACAAGATCGATAAAAAGGCTGAAGCATGCATGCCCACAACTAGTAAGGTTTGGCTTTATTGACCTCAGTGTAACCATAAAGACTCAAGTCTTCTTTAAGGCACCCTTGCATGTAGCAGCCTGCCAAGCCTTACAGACTGGGCTTCTTGACTTGGTTGAGGATGATGCAGAGCAGTAATGGAGAGACACCTTTAGCCAGTCCAGGATGATCTTCAGCAAGTAAAAGACTCACTGCCCAGGTTGGTGCTGAGTACAGCACCACCCCAGGCCCCTGCCCCCTTCCATCAGTACTGGGGCTCACCACTGCAACACCATCAGGCAGTGTAAATTTTTGAGATCCTGTTGACTGGGCATTCCTTCTGAGCTCAATTCCTCTTCAACCCCCCCCCCCTTCATTAATTCATGCTTATACACCCTCTAACCTACTTCCTTCCTTCCTAAACAACCGTCTTACATTAAAATAAAAAATTGAAAAGCAGGGGGTCTATCCCCCACCAGAAACATAGTACTCCTCTTCCACCTCCTCCAGCATAATCCTCTTGATGTTTTCCTTCTGTGTTTCCCCTCTTTGTTATGTCTCCCCTTTTTCAATCTTTCCTGTATTTTATTTTATTGTATTTAACATTTGATTTACCAGGATAATCTGACTGTACAGCTAGTGTCTGTTTTCAGTGGAGTCCAGGGGAGAAAAGCTCTGAGAACCTACAGTGTATTACATGGTAATTAAAGAATAAGAACAGTTAGTATAACATGTTGAGGTATGCTAAAATATTGAAAAGAGGGCTAATAATTAAAGACAAACACATTTAGAAGATGTTTCCATACTTTGAATGATAACAACAGTTAGGATAGTATGATGTAGGATGCTAACATTCAAAAGATTGCTAACAAATTAGACGCATTATATTCCCCCTTTCTACTCTTTAAAGAAACGAACAGTGTGTCATCATAGAATATCCCTGTATAAAACATAACAAATCCCTTTATTTTTGTAAAATATTAAGAATAGAAGTTGCAAAGTCTGATGCTTGCCTTAAGTCTGGAGTCTGGAGCGTTTCTCCCTGGGCCTCCGCTGAAAATTGGCTTTGTTCCACGTTGGACTTTCCCAGTTAACAAATATTAAATAAATAAATAAATAAATAAATAAAGTCTTTCAAGTGTGACTGCTCATAGCTGTGTCCATCCGCAATACCCAAGTATATACAGTCATACAAAGCTTATGGCTTTCATGTAGTCCTTTGGATTTACTTAACACTTATCTCTAGGTATCTTATGCTTTTGCCATAAATGGGCATGTGTTTTCTTTTCCTTATTCAAAGTGAATAATCTGCGCTAGGTTTATTTGCATTGATGTGTAGCGGCACTCTTCACAGATAACCACTATGCAGTTTAGAAATCTCAGACTTTGAATGACTTCATAATAATCAGAATATGCATAAATAGGGTTAGGCAGTCCCCTTTGTTTATGACTCTAGACTTTTGAAGTACCTACAAAATGAACTTTGAGTGCAAGAAACTATCAGCCTTTAACTCTATTAAACTTCATAACAATAAAGTAATACTATCAGTGTGATGTAATATAATTAGAAAATACTGATACAAGTTAAATATGCAGAGATATGCTTGTACCATATATATATATATATATATATATATATAAATATATATATATATATATATAAAAGGATAAATCCCTAACTACAGACCAGGCATCCTGAGTTCAAACAGTGACTCAGGGGGTTGGTGGTACAGACAGGAAGGACTGGCATATCCATCATAGTGGGAGGGAAGAGTGCAACATTTGGAATACATGTGCACTGGTTGATTTCCGCTGGTAGAGACCATGAATACAGCCACACTGTGTCTCATGGGGGTAGGCAGGGTAGTCTTGCTAATATCAGCCCTTTGCAGAAGTAAAGAGCAGTGCACCACTGACACTCATTACACATTCAACTCATGGAGTCTCAATCCACCCCTGATGGCTGCTCTACGTGATAGCCCCTGCTGGAAGACCATCACTCTGGTGATGGGGGGAACAAATAGTCCTATTGGTCAGGAGAGAGCTGATGATCAGCAGGCAGTCAGTCAGGGGAAAGAGACCAACACATTTACAGAGGCATATACATTTGCATAGAAGAACAGAAAAAATGATTCACAAAATACTTAAAATGAAGCCTGTAGCTGTTACTAGCTAAATAACCTGGCTGATTGTAGCTGAAAAAAAATACTGGTACTTACCATAGCTAAGTTATTAGAAGATTTTACAGGCAAGCTGAAAAACGACAAAAGTTACACAAATGTTGCCATAGCATGACTTAAAACAAAATGCTGTGGTAAGCCAGTGGTGTGGCCCAACAACCTGCCCAAAACACACATGGCTCCAGGTCTAGATTGCCACAGTCAAAGAAAACAGAAAAATAGCTTTCTCACAGAAGAAGGTTGATGGTGCACTTTTAGAACATGTACATTATGGTAAGGATGTTTACACCTAGGCACTGATTGTTTTAAAGTGTACAGCAACGTTTCTTTCTTTTACTGCTGTAGTTGCCACTATGGTTTAATGACATGATAAGATTGTTTCAACTTGAAATGTTTTGATTATTCTTTTTCCCTTATGAAGCACAAGTAATTACTTTTTTCTTTCTCATACAGACAAAACCAAAACAGAGAGCTGAAAGTAGTCATACAGGATTTCACATCCTGCTGTTACCTCCTGGTAGCTAATCCCTTTCTCAACTCAGTTCAGAGTTTTTTGATTGCCCCATTGTTATGGCTTTCTTGAAATTGCATATCTTACATTGCATGGGCAATTACTAGACACTGGAAAATTACTGCATTTTTCAGCAGACTAGGGATACAGGTTTTACACATATGCTTTCCATATTACATAAAAGTACAAACATAATTCTCCTGACACTATCAAAATATCTTGCAAATGAAATTTCACAGTCCAGTTACTGCTGCTATGTTCACAAAGATTACATTTTATATCAATTTCAGTCCTATGGTATCACAACACCATCTCTTAGCAGCAGCTTTTATGCAAGACTGACAGAAATCCAAATGTATCAGCTGCAACACATTGTATATATATTTTTCTCCACAAAAGCGTCAGGGTACTTAATTAGTATAAAAATGAATTAAAGAAATAAAAACATGTTACAAAAATATAGTGAATCTCAGACTGATCTAAAATATCTTGCAAGCACTCATTAAAATGAGATTTTCAGATGCATACCATAAAGTTGTGATTCTTAAGGAAAGTAGTTGACAAGTAGCAACACAGAAAAACTTTTTTTTGCAATACTCATTTGTTCTTCTAATGCCCTTATAGCTCTCTACATTTGATCACAGAAACTCATTCCACCCATTTTGCTGTTTTACTGGGACAGTAGTTTTTTCATGTTCCTTGTATTGCCATCATACTGGCATATTACAATGATGTCTGTGTGCAGTGAATATTTAGCATGTCCTTAATTTATGTTATTCTGAATGGGCCTACTATGCCTTAGTATAGCTGTCATTTTAGATCACTACCAAGAGCATACTGCGGTGGTGGTGCTGCGGTAGCGTTGTCGCCTCACAGTAAGACGTTGTCCTGTTCGATTCTCAGCTAGAGCGTATTCTGTGTGGAGACATGCTTGAATGGGCATACCTTCATTGAAGGTTGTGCATAAGGGCCGGCAACTCAGCACGTAAAAATCTACTGCCAATCATTAGTGGACCGGAGTTCCGCTGTGGCGACCCCTAACCGGGAAAAGCTGAAAGACACAACAACAACCTGGCAACAAGAGCAGTGCTTTATCAAATATCCTGTGTTGTTTTCTGAAACTTTGGCAATAGTAGCTTTACCTTATCCACTCTACCTCAGACTTGTGCTTGGAGTGCTTTTATCTGTTAGTCAATTTTAGGGCTGGAACTCACAAAGAACATAACCTTTTCCCACACCCAAAGTTAACAGTTTTAAAACAAAATCAGGTTATATAAACTCTGGTTTGTCCTGCCATGTCCTTTTCATTTTAGGGCTTACTTAGAGTAATGGTTTATTGTCAAATGGAATGAGATGGTTTGCTCTATGTTAAAGTCCCCTGAAATATTTTCCAACATAAAGAAACTCAAGAAATACAATCACAGCTTATAATTTTTCTTACAGGGACTGTTTTGGGGGCAAGTACATTTTGGATCCAGGTCTGTTTGATAAAAAGAGATTTTTTTTAAAAGATACATATCCTCCTGCTATTTGGGGTATTCTGAAAACAAATATTTTATTTGTAAGCACTAAAGCAGGATTCATTTATTTTTAGATAATTGACCAGAAAGAACGTTGTTTCCATATTGGAAGAATTTCATATTTTTGTTCTCATCTCTTGCTGATTGTCATACCACTGCCTTGATTACTGTCACTGATTCATTATATTTTATGGGAATAAGAGGTAAACTTGGCATTGCTGTCTTCTAGGCAGTGAACAGAAGGGCTTTCTTTTTAGGCCTTATGTTTCCTGTGTTGTGCATAACTGTTGACATCCAAGGGAGAGTGAGCAGTGGGTTTTTGTGACAGGTATCACCAACTTCCACAAGTGATGTAACCTTCAGAGGACTGACAAACATCTCTGTGTAATCTCTAGTCTTCAGTAATGATTGTAGCATGGAGATTAGATCCTTGAAATGCATGCACACCCTTTACCCACTGAGAGAGATGAGCAAGTGGTACCTTGTTATTCCTGTCTCTATCCCCCAGCTACTCCAGACTCTGGGTCACTAATCTAACCTGGGTCATCCTGGGGTGTGTATGAAGGGCTTTATTCCTCTGTGCCATGGAGCTGCCTAAGAATTTCATAATATTTAATAACCAGTCCAAATTCATGCACCAGCAAAGAATAGGATGGATAGGATATAATTTGCTTTTTGCAAGTCAACAGCTTATGGTTTCAATATTAACATGCCCAGTAAGACATAGAATTAGGTGGAAACAGTAGTTTCCAAGATCATTTATGATGCAGATAGAAAAGCATTTCAGTATTTAATGTCTGTATATCTTATGTGCTAGTTTCAGCACAAATTATTAATATTATACCTTCAATGCCACTAGATTCAGTTTCATCAAAAATATTTTAAGCATTGAGGAGGTGTTGATGGATCTTACAGCTTAATGCTAACTGTATCTTTCCCAGTATACTTACAATGATCTGATTCTCAGCCTGGTAAAATGCATTTTTTTTCTATTTACCAGTGTATTGCTTTCATTGTCTGTATACCTGAGGCATTAACACCTAAGGAAATATTCAGTACTGTTAAGCTAAGCTACCTTCCTGTTTCCCATTTAGGCCGTGAGGTGGCTGATTTGACTGTTTTCAATGTACTCTGTACGATGATAAACAGACTGATGTTACAGGCTGTGATCTAAAGTTAGGTTGCAGATTCACATACAGACTGTCAGCCTAGGAATAATTCATTTGTAAGAAATAAACCTTACTTTGACTGTGTACAAGTGAGTGGAATTGCCTAAAATGAAGAAATGCAAGAAAATTTTATGCAATATTTTAACCCCTTCCTTCCATCTACAGACTCCTCACTTAGAATAAGCCTTTCGATGAGGTATGCCTCCTTTGACTTATAGCACATGACGTAAATTGTCTTAAACTATACAAGAGTTAGTTTAGATGAAAAGTATTGCTATACCTTTCACACACACACATGACACAGAAACAAAAAAATAGAACACTTGTTTTCATTGAATATTTTTCCTCCTCTCTTGCATTCAAAGTGCCGTCAGAATGGTCCCCTTCTGATAATGCATGATTATTTGTGCATAATCAAATGATACAACTGGACTGTAGAATTCCTTCTTACTGACAGTGCACTACTGATTACTTGTCTCTCGTTTTCTGTCGAACACCAGAGTGTATGCGTGGTATTTGTAGTCAGTTGTGTAAATGCGTTACGAAATTCGGGATGAACTAAGCCGCAATTCATAGAGGCTGATTACGCCAATTCGCAGTGCCCCCTAATGTGAGTATGCAAATGAGCAGATAATGCAATGGTAATGAGAAGTGACATAAATGCTCTTATGCTAATTAAGTGTGTTTTATGCCAATTGAAATTCATAGTCAGTTTTCCCAGGTTTTTGTGGTTGTCGCAGATATGATATAAAAAGGGAAGACTCACCAAAAGTATCAGAGTAGCATTTGATGAAAATGCTATCTCTTACAGTGAGCTTTGCTATTTCTATGTCAGAGTTGCTTTTTTTGGTGGGTCCAAAACCATTTGTGCCCAGTGGCACTTGCCCATTGAGGAGGCAGAAATATAGACAAAAGATTGCTCATTATAACTTTGAAAATCAGGGAATCTTTGATAGATTTAGAGTAGACAGGGACATTATAAGGGTCTTAGCGGGCCTTTTTAACCCCCATAGGGAGTGTGGAGGAATGCCTGGACTTCCTGTTTATGTGGACACCAAAGTATTTGTAGTTCTCACAATAGTTGCTATGGGGACCTTCTCAAAACAGTCTGGGGACACCTTCAAGATCTCACAGAATTCTGTGGATCCGTACATCTATTTCCCGGTATAGATTGCACCCATGTTACAATTAGGGCTTCCATTCCATCAGTTGATGGGAAGTGTGACATGCATGGGGGTGCATCACCAATGTCTCTGCCCAACATCTTAGCAGTGCACATAATTCCCATATCTGGCACCAAAAATGAAATCCAGCGCAAGGGAAAGATGAAAATCTTAAAGATTTATTGTGGCAAGCTCGATAAATAGAATATCAACAGCAAACCGGTTTCTGCTGAAAGTTCAAGCCTTCTTCAATGCAACAAAATATATTCAATAGAGCAAACCCTAATTCCTGCTTATATATATATATATATATATATATATATATATATATATATACACACACACACACAAATTAACCAAAAAGGCTTAATACCTTAATTGGAGTGATTCATCAGTGAGTCAGACAATCCAAAGCAAATAGGCTAGTAACCACCTTTGGGGCCAATACCTATAGGTTCAAAAACATTATCAATAATCACTGGGGCATTTTGCTTGCCCATGACCAATTGAATGGACTACTCAACTCCAGATGTTTATTTTCTTACCGTAGAGGCAGAACAGTCAACTAACACTTAACTCATTACAAACGTTATAATCCACCCATTACTTTACAGAAAACTCTATTTGGTGATACATTATTAGGTTGTGTTCCTTGTGGTCACTGTAGTGCTTGCTCACACATATTTCAAACTAAGAAATTTACTAGCTGCAACACATCTAAAATTTACAAAATAAGATGTTTTGGCAACTGCAGCAGTGATTGGATTATCTATTTAGCCACTTGCATCTGTTCTTCATTTTATGTTGGACAAACGTCCAGACCTTTCAGACACGGCATCAGTGAATATCTAAGTGAAATTAGAAATAAAAGGATTTCAAATGCCCTTTGCAGACACACTTTAACACACAAAACTGCCAAATTCACTTTTACTGTCATAGATAAAATACAAATGAACAGGATATCCAAAGCTGGATGGCATAATATATTAAATAACAAGGAATCTTCCTGGATAATCAGGCTGGGTGCTTTATTTAAACCAGGCCTAAATGAGTTAAGCTAATTTTTGCTTTGGATTGTCTGACTCACTGATGAATCACGCCAATTAAGGTATCAAGCCTTTTTGGTTAATTTGTGTGTATATATATATATATATATATATATATATATATATATATATATATAAGCAGGAATTAGGGTTTGCTCTATTGAATATATTTTGTTGCACTGAAGAAGGCTTGAACTTTCAGCCGAAACCGGTTTGCTGTGGATATTCTATTTATGGAGCTTGCCACAATAAATCTTTAAGATTTTCATCTTTCCCTTGTGCTGGATTTCATTTTTGGACTTTTAGTTATTATGGTTTAATCCATGCACTCAGTCTACCCTACGTATTTTTGGTTTAGTACACTTGCTCAGTTTACCACCTTTTCCTGCATGGTAGAATGGCCAGTGATCATCTTGTTGGTAAATGGAATTTTTTTTTTTAAGAACACTGTTTTTAACATTAAAGGTAATTGCTGTATATTAACTTGTTTCCTCCTTTTGTTTTCCTTCCCCTCTCTTTTTTTTCCTTTTTTTTTTTTCTTTTAAAGGGGATGTCAGATATCAACTGGAGCCATGTGTTATGACTCCGGTGAGAAATACTTCAGGAGCTGCAGAAGAGAAATATAATACATCCCTGTCCCAAGTCTGTATTGTGATTGAGATGGTGTTTAGTCTCCTGAAGAACCATTTCAGATGCCTGGATGAGTCTGGGGATGCCCTTCAGTATGACCCAGTTACTGTGTGTAGGATGTTCACTACTTCTTGCATTCTGCATGACATGATTATGCACCAGTCTGGTGATAAAGTGAACCATAGTGTCACCACAGCTCCCAGTTTTAGTGCCACTGTGACTAATGATGACCAGCAAGCAACAGTAGTAAGGGACCCCATGTGGCAGGACATGCATGGCATGCAGCTGCATGGGTTAACAGGTGGTGTCTAATCCAGAACTATGGACCAGGGCATTCAGGTTAGTGTTTCATTTAAGAAAAAACATAGGACATAACTGATGCATGCAGTGATACCTGTGGGCTGTGCTCTGTGGTGCATGGTCTACTGTCACTGTTCATCTGACATTATCTGTCATCTTAAAATATTTTTTATTACTAGTTGTTTGCATGATTACTCAATGTGCAGTGATGCCAGAAATGTAGCAAGTCAATAAATAAGTCAGCAGTTGTGCGTTCTGTATTTAATAATGTTTTTTTATTTATTTATTATTTATTTAGTATTCAAAATAAACAGGTTCTTTCAGGAGTGAGAACTGTAACTTTCATTTTCAGTTTATATGTAAAGAATTATATTACAATGCACATCACATCTTTCTTACTGTCACATAAAACATTGTTGAGGTCAGAATCTCTTTTCTTTTGTGCAGTAATGAGGTATGTATGTACTTAGTATATATATATATATATATATATATATATATATATATATATATATATATATATATATATATAAACTTCCTTCCACCCCACAACACATTTGCATTGAATCACAAATATAGCAAGATTGCAACTCCTGAATATAGTGAAAGCAATAGCGGGAAAGAGAATAAATTGGCATATATCTCATCCCCCTCTGAATACCAACTAATCCTTAAGTTTCATTACACAAACTTACTTACAGGGAAATGTTAAATCACAGTAGATCTAGATCAAGGGAGTCGTGCACATCACCTGTTTAATAAGCCTGGTGATGATGCAACAGGTCTGGAATATGGGCTACCATGAGAAGTGTAAGATGAGTTAGTCTGATGGTATGATCTAGATGATAAAGGTGATCCTCCTGTCAGTGACCTGACATTGCTGTGTGACCGTAACCTTGACCTGGAACGTTAGGTTCTTATAGGTATATATGATTGCTTATATGGCCTGTGAGGAATGTGTTGTGATTGCTTACTATGAGAGTTGACATTACTGTCTTGTGAGCCAGTGATACTATCATGTGATCTTCCCCCAAGTGTCTGGATTGTATCATATCCCTTCACCTTGTTACAGTGAGTCTGGCTTGACTCTGGTATGTCTGAACCAATGTATGAATGGAGTCTGAAACTGATGCCTGGTGTGCCACCATGCTACACATCATCCTATCTGTCCGTCTGCCATTTCAAAGTATTGTTTGAAATCTTCACTCATGCCCTGTATGACTCTATCCATTTGTAGATGACTCTTTGTTGCACAAGTTAGAGCCCTAACTATGTCACAACTCATTTCCTGTTATGATGCCAGTGCTTTATGTGTTTTCTGAGGTAGTTCAAAGTCATTTCTTTGCCTAGCACTTGTTTGTAATGTTGTCACTGTGGCCTCGGACTGCCTACCTTCATCATCAAAGTGTTCTTCTGTGTGTGTGTGTGTGTGTGGAGACATTGCTGAAAACATGCAGGTTTGCTTTTGTTGTACAAGTGTGAGTGAATTATGATGCAGTGCCACTTTCTGGAGAGTTACTAACATGTTGTGAGGTGAGAGGGCCTGCCATTACACTCAAAGACTACCTGCCACTTTCCTCAGGGTACCGCATAAATACAGTTACATTATTACCATCATCATCACCATCATTATCATCACTGACACTCATTCTACTGCTGACTCCATCTGTATTTTTTGTTAGAGTTGAACTGTTTGTTTCTGATGCTGACTCTGTAAAAAAAATCATTAAAACACATTAATAATACTGCATATGGTACAGCATGCTTATAAGGTTGGGTGGGGGGACACTTTGAAGTCTGTATTCATTTTCATTAGCTGCTGATCCACAAGGCTGAACTAATAACAATGAATTGTGATGTGTCTAATGACAGTACTGTTTGTCACCATTTAATGCTAAACATTTACAAGATGTATACTTTAAACCAGCCTTCAGGAGCAGATGAATGCAGATGCTGCTGCAGACTTTGACTTGATGGAACAGGGTACACGTCACCTCTAATTATTCCTGTTGCACCATCTTCTGTATCATAGTCATCCCCATATATGGACAGAAGGAATTCATCATCTGGTGTTAACGTCATAAGCTTTGGAGCCCCCCTCCCACTGTAGTATTCCTGGAAACTTCATTCTGCCTGGCATTGGTTCTAGCACATTCTATGATATTATTTGTCCTTTTCTTGCACCATGTCAGAGATCAGTTTCTGCCTCCAACTGCATTGATTTCAACAATTACTTAGCTCCATGCTTTGTTCCTCTTGGCTTGTCCAGGCCCCCCTTACCAACAGCAGTTTGCCATATAGGTAGGTACTGGGCTATCTGCCCGAATGCATATATTAGCCCAGCCACGTTGTGCGGTATTCACCGCCCCTTTGGTTAGCTCCCTAAGCCCTTGATCTAGCAGCTAGTACCCTTGGCCTCTATCTAGTAGAGCTGTTGGTATGCTCCCTGGTGTGAACTTTCTGTTACCCATCCACTCGTCAAGGTTCCTCTTGAAAAGTGATAGTGAGGGGCTCTGTCTTATGTAGATCGGGGCCTTGTTCCATAGCAAAGGAAGTCTTTGCGAAGGGAATCTATCCCTCCAGCATGTTCTATTCATTGTTGTCCTGAGGTTTATATCCCTAGAGCGTGTAGCTCGAGTGGATTTGGTTTTGCTAAGATGAAGCATGTTCAGCAGTTCTGGGTTGGACATGGCTCTGTATGTTAGACAGAGATCACCTCTGAGAAGGCGGTATGCAACAGAGAAAAGCCTTAGTTTTTTCAATCGTGCTGCATAGGGCAACTGTTTGTGGCCAGTAATCCTCTTAGTGAGGTACCTCTGTGGTCTCTCCAGCTGCTGGAGATGCCTAGCCAGGTACATACCAAATGGTGCATTGTACTCAATAATGGGTCTGATGAGGGAAGAGTAGAGGGGCACCATTACATCCTTAGATCTTGATGCAAACCCTTTTGTGATCAGATGGGTCACATAGAAGGATTTTCTAACCACCTTGGCAACATGGTTATCAAAGGAAAGCTGACTATCTACTTGGGTCCCTCGATCCCTTATTTCTACTTCAGATTTCAGGGGGTTACCTCCTATGTGGTAGTTCGCGGGTACTCTGTTTTTTCCAAAGGGGATTACTACGCATTTTTTAGCATTTAGCATGAGACCATGGCTTTGACACCCATGCATCAGTTTCATTTAGGCCCTTCTGGAGGATATCCATGTCGGCCGGAGACTCTATTATAGCACCCAGTTTGCAATCATCTGCAGACTTGGTCAGCCACAGCCCTTCAGTCTTTGCCTGTACTTCAGAGAAGTATATGTCAAACAGGAGGGGCCCCAGGACAGAGCCCTGAGGCACACCGCTCGTTACTGGTCTGGATTCGGACATACATCCCGCTACTCATACTTTGTGGGATCTGTCTGAGAGCCAGTTTGCGATCCATCTTGTGACATAAGGGTTTATGCCCAGGTTGGTGAGTTTATCAATAATACTCGAATGGGGAATGGTGTTAAATGCTTTAGCAAGGTCAAGATAAGCCGTGTGTACCTCCTTTCCCTTATTTATAGTTTGAGTAACTGTCTCAATAAACAGCCTCTGCAAGAGCTCAAACCCAAGACCCTGCACACCATAGCCAACATCATTTACCACTAAGCCATGTGAGATATATGTCTTAAGTGCTGCCATAAGTACCTGATTTTCCTCCTAGCTAAAGTTATCATGTCTGTGCCTGGATTCCTCATTCTCCATCTGTACTTTACAAAGAAAAAGGGACTACTGTCAGACACTTTCTACAGTACTATCTGTATGACATCAGTAGTTAAAGTGTAATTCACTGGTCATTTATTCCTGCCACCAACACAACTACACAAAACTAACCCAACTGTAATTTCAAAGAGCACATCTTTAAAATTTTCAATGTAAAAATATAGCTTTGCCAGCCACTGACGGGTAGTCTCCCCTCACTGACATTACTGACTACCCTGTACATAAATTTTAATAAACTATATTTAAGAAACTCACCTTTCAAGCTGAATATCATAGCAAATGTAAAGTACAACAAAGGCAAGTTATAACAAGTTATAACAAAACAAAGTAACTTAACTGTGATAGTGACTATGTAATAACCCCCTCCTTAAAAAGATAAAATCATATTTTAAATAAGTTTTGAATAGGTTCATAGGTTCATAGGTATGTACTACGCTATCTGCTCGAAGGCATTTATTAGCCTAGCCAGAATGTGTTGGCATTCGCCGCCCCCTTAGATTAGTTCCCTGTGCCTCTGTCCAGCAGAGCCACTGAAGTGATCCCCGGGGTAAACTGTCTGCTTCCCATCCACTTGTCAAGGTTTCTCTTGAAGAGTGTTAGCGAGGAGCTCTGCCTAATGTAGATTGGAATCTTGTTCCAAAGCATGGGAAGTCTGCGGGACAGGAATCTATCCTTCCAGCACATCCTACTTATTGTTGTGGTGAGGTTTAGATCCCTAGAGCATGTGGCTCGAGGGGATATGGTTTTCTTTAGGTGGAACATGTCCATCAATTCTGGGTTGGACATGGCTTTGTATGTCAGGCAGAGATCACCTCTGAGTAGGCGGTATACAGCTGGAGTTTCTTCAGTCGAGCTGCATAGGGCATCTATTTGAGGCCACTGATCCTCTTGGTGAGGCACTTCTGTGGTCTTTCCAGCTGTTGCAAGTGTCTTGTAAGGTACATCCCAAATGGGGCGTTGTACTCTATGATGGGTCTGATGAGTGATGAGTAGAGGGGCACAATGACCTCTTTTGATCTGGATGCGAACCCTTTTGTGATTAGTTGGCCACACAGAAGGATTTTCTAACCACTTTGGCAGTGTGATTATCAAAGGAGAGATTACTACCTGCTTGGGTCCCCAGATCCCTTATTACGCCTTCCGTATTTAGGGGACTACCACCTATGTGGTAGTTTGAGGGTACTTTGCTTTTTCCAAAGGGGATAACTATGCACTTTTTGGCATTTAGCTTGAGGCCATGATTTTGACACCAGGTATCCATCTCAGTGAGACCCTTTTGGAGGATGTCTGTCTATAGCCTTGGTAACTGTCTCAAAGAAGTCCACCAGGTTCAGGAGGCATGATCTGCCCTTAACAAAGCTGAACTGGGTAGGGTCCAGTGTTTGGAGGTTCCCAATGTCTCTGTTAATGAGTTCCATGATGATGCGCTCCATAGCCTTGCAGACCAAGCTAGTCAGGTTTATAGGGCGATAGTTCCCTGGGTCTGTTGTGGCTCCACCTTTGTGGAGCGGAATAACTATTGCTGTGCACCACTCTATGGGTACATAGTCTGTGGAGAGGCTGAGTTTGAGCAGTGTGTTTAGGTGAGGGGTTAGTTTGTCTTTGAGCTCATGTAGGACGCTGCCTGGGACACTGTCCGGTCCCATTGATGCTGTGTTTTTGGCTTTGGAGAGGGCTGTTTTAACCCGAGTGTCTGTGATTTCAGGAGCTGTACATTCTTCTGATATGGTTATGGGGCCTTTTGGGGGTAAGAGGGGGTGAAGTTTGCACTGAACCTGTCTGCCAGGATGTTGGCGATATCGGTTGGTTCAGTGTATTTTGTGCCATTCTGCACTAACTCCGAGCAAATCTGAGCATTGCCACTTATATTCTTGACATAGCTAAAGAATGCCTTGTGGTTATCGTTGGAGTCCTTGGCAATTTTTCTTTCGATACTCACCTTGGATGATTTTATGAGGGGTCGTAGTTTCTTGCTGATACTGATCAGGGATGTCTTCCCTTCTTGGGATTTTACTCTTTTCTGTACTAGTTTCCTCCTTCTATTGTATAGCTTATTTATGGCTGGGGTCCACCAGACTGGTTTCCTTTTCTTGGAGGAGTGAGTCTTGGTTTTGCTTGGGATAGCATGATCCATGCATTCTTGTAGGTGCCCGTAGAATGCATTAGTAAAGGATTTTACAGCTTGGACAGTATTATCCTTTAGCATGGGGGCTTTCAAACTTTCCATCTCGGTCTTAAGTAATGTGAAGTTTGCTTTTGAAAAGTTTTTCACGGTGGTTTCCTTTTCCGGGGGTGGGGGAATGTGGATATCCAAAGTGATTTGTTTATGATCAGATCTAACCAGTGAGGGGTTGACCTCTGGTGTGGAACACCGGTTGCCCATGTTGGTAATGACCAGGTCCAGTATGTTGTCACCTCTGGTGGGAGTGTTGACCAGTTGATCCAGGGCATTTGAGTTTATAAATTCTAGGAAATGTTGGGCAAGGGAGTTAGTACTTGAGTAGTTCTCCCAGTTAATGTTTGGGTAATTGAAATCACCCAATATTAGGATGTTTGGTAGGACCTTTATGTTTCCCAGTGCTTCCAGAAACGCGGAATAGGGGTCCTGGGACATGGTGGGTGATTTGTAGCAAGCTACAATTTGAATTGCAGTTTTGCCTATTGTTAGTTGCACGTGGATGGTCTCTGAAGCATAGTGCTGTGCCATTAACCTGGAGGTGTGGGTATCCTTGATGAATATGGATATCCCCCCGCCTTTTGTATTTTAGTCCGGCTAAAAATCTGTTTTCCAATCTTGTGAGGCAATAATCTTTCTTCTAAACAACACAGTATAAGAAAGGGCTTCATTCTTCTCCTTTACCTAATATATTGGCACAGAAATGCACATCTGTTTGAGAAGCTTCCGTTAGTTTTTATCATACTTTGTGCATAATTCAGCTTTACTGATTTTTTTTCTCCAGTTACTTTTCCTGTGGTGGGGACCTGCTCCATTCTGCCCTCACTATGATCGAGCTGCACTCAGCTTCCCTACCTGACCCCCATTTTCCCACCCACACTACTACCACTAAATTTAAAGCAAACTGACTCCACCCACACCTCCTCTACAACCAATCAGTGCATCTGACCTGCAATCATCCCCAGCCTCACTCCCTCTACAAGATATAAGAAACCCAACTTCCTACCTTCTAGATGTTTCCCAAACCCACATTAATTTTATTCACCTTATCGTATTCACACTCACTCATTGTTTTCCAAATTACAACCTTTATGAAACGTCCCCCTCACCTCCCTCATGCATTGTCAACTTCCATCTTTGTTCTTGAATAACTTTACACTACTATTCTACCATTCACACATCTCTCTTTCTATACCCTAATCTAATACACATACTTGCACCTCCTACCTTCCTTCACACAGTACATACTACATAAAGTACTACACTCCTTCCAACCATCAGTCATTCACATACCACTAAACCTCGCTCATTCTCCAACACACCCTCCCACTCTTTATACCATACAACATGATAAACCTCCAACTAATCTCACTAGTACTTCTCACCACACTTACACACATAACCAACTACCAGACTCACATCTCACCCAAAACTACCTCACCCACCACCCCTCTCTTACATATGTCATTCATAACAACTCCATCCTTTTACATCCTACCCAAAATATACACTCTAAATCTCCACAATCTCTGTAGTTACACGTATGTAAAAACTAACCTAAAATTAAAGCATCTCCAACTCAAAAACGCATCGGCATTTAAATGGTATTTCAGTTTCTATCTTTCCATGATTTGCCTAAAAATCAGTGGTGACATCCATCCAAACTCTGACCCTGTTGCTATGTCACAAACTGTATCAACATCCCTGCATCACCCAAGCCTCTTACCACTAAGTACCAACAAATCTGACCTAATACCAATAAATATTAACCTAAGAAGCATTTGCAATAAACTCCAAGAATTCCATGGAACTCTCATGTTCTACTCCCCAGATATAGTCCTAGTTACTGACACCTGTTTAAAACCACACATAAAAGACAAAATACTACCTCTAGGATATAACATTTTCATACTCTACAGACAAAACAAATGAGGTGGAGGAATAGCAATTATATACAAGAACTTGCTAGAATTTAATCTCTACTATATCCTCTACCCATACTATACAATGCAGAATATCTAATAACAATTCTTAAAATTAATAACAGAAAAAGCATCTGTATCACTGGACTCTACATTCCACCTGGTCAAAATGTAAGTGCTGTAATGACTATCTGACAATATACCCCACAAAACAGTCATAATGGGTGACCTCAACATAAACTTAGATCCAAATTGTACAATCACCCCATTAATGAATCTCTGGATTCTCTCAGTTGATAAATGAGACTACAGGAGTACAAAAACACACAAATAAGGAATCCACCTTAGATTGGATCCTCTCAAATAAGCCAAATAAAGTAAGCTCCACTGGCTGCCTGGCTAACGGTATTCAGTGACCACCTACCTACTTATACTGTCAGATGTCAGCTAATCATATGCAAACAAGTAACATATAAACAGGTATGCAATGTAAAGAACTGTAATGTAAACAACTCTGTAGCTACTCTCAAACTCCACAATTGGAATATCTTAAAAACCATGCCACTAAATGATGCAGTACCAATTTCAACAATACTTTCCAAAACATCCTAAACTTACATGTACCACTTAGAGCAAAGAGAGTCAGGTCAAACCCAGCAGCCTAGTTAACAAAAGAAACAAGATAGGTTTGCCTTCAGATAGATAAAACTTGCAAACTATGGCCAAAAACAAACCGCAGTCTAGCTATCAACACTTTACTTGTTTAAGAAATCTTGAAAAGAAATTAATAACCAATGTCGAAAAATCCTATTTCTCCAACCTCCAAATTTCACACCAAAACAATCCCAAACTATTTTGCTCTTCTGTTAAACTTCTGCACACTAGCCAAACAAAAAGTCCCTTACCGACAACAAATAACAGCATAGACAGTATAGCAACCCAGTTCAATTCTCATTTTATACACATTATACAGTCTTACTAAACAAAACCCTTCCCCCACCCTCACTATCCCAACCTCACAACACAATAACTTTCTCTTTCCTCCCAGTCCCAACTGCTACCACAAAAAAAATACTTGCTAAACCTTAGATCAACAACCTTAGCAGTGTTTAACCTGCCAACAGAATACCTGAAGCTTGCTGCCGATGCTTTAGCCTTCTTGTCTCAATACTAATTAACCTATCAATAACAGAAAGCCATGTCCTAACTCTCCGGAAAAATCATTCATAATACCACTACAAAAAGCAGGAAATTCAGTTGACCTGTCTAATTACAGACCTATAGCTATATTGCCAGCACTAACAAAAAACTAGAAAAATTTATCCACAATCATCTCCTCAAACATCTTAGTGACAACAGTCTTCTGTCCGTAACCCAGCATGGTTTCCTCCCAGTCGTAGCACAATAACTGTGCCTCTTAGCTTCACTAGTACTATCAACCAAAGTAGAAATAGCAGCACTTTAGTATCAACACTCTTCTTGAGTCTTTTTACACAGTATCCCATCAAAAACATCTCACCAAACTCTTATATGTAGGTCTTAATCAATCTACTGTCACCTGGTTTCATAGCTATTTCACAAATAGACAACAATCTGTAAAACGGGAATGCGAGTTCTCCTTCTTCCTCCTAGTCATGGTTGGAGTCCCACAAGGCTCAATTTTGGGATCACTACTATTTAATGTATTCATTAACAACCTCCATACTGCCACCAAACAGGCAAACATAGTTCAGTATGCAGATAATGTAACCATAATCTGTTCTGTCCCAACACTAAAACCCTCCAAGTAACCACCCTCCTCTGTTGAATTCTGGCTAAGTACTACAGATCTACTTCTAAATACTAAAAAGACCAAACTCATGCTCATTATACCAAAACAATATAATGATCTATAAATACAATAATAGAAACAGTGACACAAGTCAAGCAATCATATAAGACAAACTCAAATATGACCAACATATTCATTCATGTTATCAAAAAACACATAAACAGCTAGGGTCCATATACAGAGCGAAGCAATATGTTACAGTATGCACAAGAAGATTCATAGAATCCACTTATGTATTCCCAACTCTTTTGCATGCATCCCCATTTTCACAAATCTTAACAGTACCCTGATGTCCAAAGTTGAAACATGCTGTAATAAAGTAGCTAAATTTGCCACATAACCACCAAAATCTATCACTACACAACCCTGAAGGAACTAAACTGGCTGGAACTCCCAAACCAGCTAACCTACTTGCAATTCACCACTGCCCACAAACTTATCCATAAACCAGAGGGCTGCCCCTCATTAAAAAAAAAATGCTGTAACCATACAGTAGTAGCAGAACACTACACTCCAATAATAAATCCCTCCTAGCTGTAAGTAAATCCGGAAAGTCTGTTGGAAACTCAATGTAGTCTTACTGTGTTACAGAACTATGGAATTCCATCCCACTACAGCAAAAACATACAGGAAATGACAAATGTTTTAAAGGCCTACTAAAACTACAACACTCCTGGCTCTGTACTTGCTCTTCACCTAATTAATACCTACTAAAGTAACTTATTAAGTTACTGTGCCTCTGACAAAACCATACCTCACCCTTCCTGACTTATAACATGTGGACCCCATCATGATGATGAGCTTAGTACAATTGCACTTTTCTTTCCTACTGTAAACGCGCAATACTAGTTTATTTTTACCTCCACTTTGTAATTACAAAACTGAATGCAAATGTAAATGAATATGTTTTCCTTTTGTTTTAGTTTTTCTTTCTGGACACAGCAGTTATCTAACATGTTTACTTGCATTCTATAGTAATCCAAGACACAATACTATCAGCAATGCAAAATAATATATTAAAAATGTCTATGTATTGTGAACACTTGTAACTTATGAATGTAAATGTGGTACTTTTCTCCTCAGGCCTCTGCTGAAAAAAGGTATTTCTATCCTATTTGGACTTTCCTGGTCATCAAAGACAAATACATAATAAATAAATAAAACAACAGGTTCACTACGCATCTGTATTTTTGTGTTGCGCACATGACGCATTGACAAGTTCAATATAAGGTGTGAATTGCATGGAGAATAACAATGATGTCTTGTTCAGTTCTTGCATTTCAGTGTAAAGAAGCATGTGCCAAACACACTATAACCATTTCCCAGTACTTAAACAGTTATTGAATGTTAAAGCACAATGCAGTTAAATGCATTGCAATTAACCCTTAAAACAATGTGACAGGAACTGTTCATTACATATTAATGAGTATTACTTATTTTATAAAGTTTTTCTTACTTTTGGGTGTCTAAGGTATCCTAATTAATTTGCCACCTATCTCAGCTATTCGCAAATCAGTATGGTGCAGCTCAAACTTGCGGCATAAATTCATGCCAATTTACAAGTTTGGTATGCAACTCAGGGTAATTTGTATGCATACCTATGAATCATAGTATAATGCAAACGTGCTACAAATTACATCAATATATTCTGGATTTTTGCCGATTGTGAACGCTTATGACATGGTATATGAATGAGTCTGAGAAGGTGCCAAGGGCTGTCCTTACCCTCTTTGTTTGTCTACTTGTTTCAGTCTTTCCTATCACCCCCTTTCTATTCTTTAATGAAAACATCAGGGTAACAACAAAAGGATACATCTATATGTAACTGCTCTAACGCCTTTAATTAAAAAAAAAACAGTTTTAGCAGCTACACAGTCCACAGCTTTGCTATAATGCTTTAAAAGTATCTGAGCTCAGCCACACTTGCCTGTGATATGCCAGTGCACATCCTATTTATGGTACTGTGAAGTACTTTGCACATACAAAAAAATTACCTTTATACAATTTATGCATTTATCAAAAAAGGGTGTGTCTACAGAATCTGGTTCACACATCCGTATTCAATGCAGTTATGTACATTGACCTTATTTGCATATCCACATAGTGCCACTATTTGTGGATGGGCATTACAGATCTGTGCAGCTCCAGACTATGAATACCATCCTTTGTCTGTCATTGTGACGTGTGAAACATCTATCTTATGTCCCATGCAACTGTGCATCACACTCAGATGTAGGATTGCATGCTTTCTACCCGCAGTTTGGGTCATCTTTTTCATTAATATTGGTGTGATGGATTTATAAAGTAAAATAATTGTTCAAACTTAATATTTCACATTATATTGAATAAATGTTGCTCCAGTCTTTCTTATTTACTTTTTTCTTGTTGCAGTTTTTCTGAGTCTGAGTAGTTTATGCCAGCAGTGATAAAGCAATCATCAGCTACCAGGTGAACTTGGATCAAACAGTAAAGTGGTAAAGGCTTGGAGAAGGTTTGCCCATAAAAAATAATATTAATTGAGATTTGCAAATATGTTATATTAGGTGTTTGGTAACTCAGCAATAATGATTGCTTACGCTGACTTGCAAGGGAATAAATAAATGAGCTAAAAGCAGAAACCTCCAACCAGTAAAAGGGTGATAGAAATATTAAGTAGGGGCTCCAAAGGTAATGATAAAAATGAAGTGGACAGCCAAACAGTTTACATGTATGCTTGTAATTTCCCAGTAGATGACCTAGTAACTCAGGTTTACCGTTTGTTAGTGAGAGGATAGGTGGAGGCAAGACTGTAGAATGTGTCAGGGAGGAAGCACTAGGGCTTTATTAGATGAGAGATAGGCCAGCAAGGCCGTTGGGTGGAAGAGAGGGTCTGTGAGTGCAGAAGATATATAGATTGTCATGCACAGGGGTGTGCAAGGGCTTGTAGACTTAACTGGCAATGCCTGGATGAGGGTACAGTCAGTTGGTGTGTAAAAAAATTAGTAAAACAGACTCATAACTATGTAGCATAAATTGCAACGAATAAAGGTGTAAGGAGTAGGTGGAGGCTTACCCCAAACTGAAACAAAAATCACTGAAACATCATTATTAATTTATCAGGTATGACATAGGCAATCTTACATTTATGTAAATGAAAATAAACCATAACAACAGTTTCAGTTGCAAACATTATACATTAGAAACCATGATAACACAACTGTAGTTGCAAACATTATACATCACTTATAATCTATTCAGTCATTGTCAGTCAAACATTACACAGCTCATTCATATCCTGCCTTCTTTTAAACCTCGTTCCTCCTCTGCATAATTATATTGTTCCCACAATTACCATTTTTCCAATGTAATTTGCTTCTGCCCTTTTCTAAAGATCCCAATTCCAGTAGTTTTATCTCTGTTACTATATTTGCTACTTCTAGTACAGTTGGTTTAGACTTTGATTTCCATTTTCTAGTAATTTCTTTTTTGGCAGCCACCATAATTACTCATCAAAGCCTTACCACGTCTAAGCAATTCCAATTCTGTATCATAGCTCAAAAATAATGTCTTAGTTACACCAGTTTGCTCACACAGGATCACTGACACAGCAGTCTACAGAGAGACTGCCAACTTATTACACTCCCAGAAAATATGTTCCCAGTCACCTCTTTCTTCCCCATCACACCTCCAGCATTTGCTGTCTACCTGAGGAAAAATTATTTGGAATCTACTTGGGGTATAAAAATACCTATGTAGACCCTTCCAAGCAAAAATCCTAAATCTTCTAGACTCTGTTGCATATTTGGGTGACATACATATATCCCCCATTGTTTCTTTGTGAATTGCTTATCTAATCTCTCCTCAAAATCCTTTCTGACCTCCTCTGATTGATTCTTATAGTTATCATGCAGTATTTTATATGCTGTACCAATTATTCCTTCTTTAATGGCAGCTTCTGTTCTAGATTCTACTAAAAACTCTACCAGTGCTGGTCTTTCGTTTAGGCCCCCCCTATTTCTTTCTCTTTGCCTATACTCTGATGTCAATCCTTGATAGGGAAGGCAATCTCCAACCTGCAGTCCAAATAAATTATTGGCATCTTCCCATTCTATTACCTTTCCTTCTCTAGTTATTTGCTCCCAATGCTTTGATTCCTTTGCCAGTTTTCTCCAATAAATGTTAGCCCCCCCCCCCCTGCCTGTTGTCTGAATTCCTAATTGCAGTCATCCCTATCAGCAGAATCTCCTTTCCCTGTTACTGTGTTGGCTTAGTTCTTACAATGCATTTTGCTAATATAATATTCTGTATAATTATTGTTATTCTCCATAAAGATCTGCATCCAAAATCTCAGTCTCTCCTTGTTTCCTGAGATTCCCCCGTTTTATTATAATCTCTTTCCACTTTGAGTTATACTTTTCTGCTTGTGCTATGTATAGCAGCCTTAACTGTGTTGCTGTGAAATACTCCCTTTAAATCAGGTAATCCCAGTCTGCCTTGTTCTGTTGGAAGAATCAGTTTATCCCACTTGATTTTGCCATCTTCCCTTCCCAGATAAAATTCTTCAGCTCTTTATTAATTGCTATCCACAACTTCTCCTTTGGTTGATAAAAAAATGCGTGACCTGTGTATAAGATTAAAGGGACTAAAAACATTTTAACTGCTTATATCTTACTATCAATATCCATATAACAGAGCTTCCATTTTCTCAGTTTTTATACTATCATTTGTTTAGTCTCTTCCCACATATCCTTAGCTGACACACTAGAGTCATTTTAACCCATACTGCTAAATATTTTATTTTATCATGTCCCCATAAATTTGGATATTGCTGAACCAATTCATGTGTGGGTACACAATTTACAACTATTGCCTTTGTTTTAGTTTCATTAATTTTGTATCCCTAAAATATTTGAAACTGTCTCAGAATGTTCCAGAACACTGTAATGTCCCTTTCTGTTTCGTCAGACATAAAATAATTGTATGTGTCTTTTTGGCTTTTCCCGGTTAGGGGTCACCACAGCGGAACTCCGGTCCGCTAATGATTGGTAGTTGATTTTTACGTGCCGAGTTACCAGCCCTGACACACAATCTTCAATGAAGGCATGCCCATTCACGCATGTCTCCACGCAGAAGATGCTCTAGCTGAGAATCAAACCAGACAGCGTCTTACTGTGAGGTGACAACGCTACCGCAGCACCACCACCACGGGTATCAGACATAAAATAATATCATTTGCAAATAGAGATAGCTTTTCATAACTACCATACCAGTTATATACTTGAATTTCTGAGTCCCTTATTTTCTTTACCAGTGGTTATAAATATAATGCAGATAACAAAAGGGGAGAGAGGACACCCCTGCCTAGTTCCTCTGCTCAAGCAGAAATGATCACAGTGGACCTCACCCACTTTAATTTTTGCCTCAGATCCCTCATATATCCTCCTAATCAAATTTATAATTTTATCAGGGAATGCAGATGCTTCCATTGCCAAGTCCCAGCTTACTCTGTCAAATGCTTTCTCTGCATCAAGACCAACCAACAACAGTGGTATTTTCTTACATTCTGCTTCCCTTTGGATCATAAGTGTTCTGTTAATGTTGTCAAATGTTTGCCTTCCCTCCACAAAACCACAATGATTCACATCTTTGAATTTTGACATCACTTTTTGCCATTCTTTTAGCCATAACAGACATAAAAAGTTTTATTTAGTATTGAAATGGGCCTGTATGAAGCTGGATCTGATGGATCTTTACCCTCTTTATGCATTACAGTTACCACTGCTTTCTTCCAGGATATGGGTACTTCTCCTCGTCTGCTAAACAAAACCTTCCAGATCTTTATCAGATTTTTCCCTCCTAGCTTTCAAACTTTTACAGGAATACTATCTATTCCTGGGGACTTTCCTGTAGATTGGTTATACGTCACCATTTTCATCTCATTTTCTCTTGTCCTAACTGTTAGTAATTGAGCCTTATCTGCAGCTAACCTTGGCATATGTAATTCTTCCATAAACATTTCCATTTGAATCTTTTCTTGGTTTCTATATTTCTGTGCTTTATACAGATTTTCATAGAATTTCCAAAGTATTTCTAATACTTCTACAGGATCCCTTGTTTACTTCCTTATTGTAGGCTCCCCAAGCTTGGTGACAGCCCTTTCTACTTTCTGTTGCTTGAGTTGTTGTGCTAAAGTTTTTTGTGCTCTAGAGTTATTATCAAAACAGTTGCTTAACAGCAGTCTTTCTAAACTGATGCCTATTATTGAGGTAAGCCCTTATTTTCTGTTTAGCATTCTGCAGTCGCTCCTCTTCTTGTCCTATGGGATTCCCCCTATTTTGCAATACTTTAACATTTGTCAGTCCCTCTAAATAATTCTTGTTACTTCTTAACCAAATCTCCCTTTCTTTCATTTCCACCTTATTTTTAAACTGCACTTTAATACTTTAATTTTATCCCACTCCCTAGGTATATTTTCAGAAGAAATTTCTATCTTCTGTAATAGTTCCTGAATAATTTTCACTACCTATTCCCTAAATTCCTCTCTTTTCAACAGATAAGTGGGAAAGTGCCAGACAGTGTCCCATTTTTATTACACTGTGTTTTTATTTTAGTTATTATTGGTGCATGATCAAAATAATTATTGGGTGCATATCAAGACCTTCAATTAAATGCAAGTATTCCTGTGAAATGTAAATTATGTCTAGCCTAGCCTGTTTTTTTATCTTGGGGATTAATATGTAAATTCACTTTGAACTCCTAGTACTGAATTCACATCTTCTGTGCCAAATATTTTCACAAATTTCTTCAAAAATCTATACTCCTTTGTTATATTTTCCATTCTGGCCCCTAGACACATCTTCACTATTGCAAATCAAATTCCAGTCTTTGCCTATAGCTAATATTCCTTACTGAAAGCTAATTATTCCTTCCAGAATTTTCTTAAGCTCCATTATAGCAGTTTTCGGTGGAATATAAATAAATGCTAGTGTAATCCTCCTCCCTTGCCAGTGGCCACTTAGTGCTACAAATCTGCCATTGTTGCCTTTTTTATCATTTTCTATCACTGTTGGAGCTTCACTTGCAAGTAATGTAACTACTGCTCTCTTCCTTTGCCCTAGGTATTCCACTGAATAACCATCCTGAAAACCTTTCTTTATCAAATTCACATGTTCTCTTCTTTCCAATTGTGTCTCCTGTTGCATAGCTATTTGCATGCTACATTTTTTAATATAGTTCACTACTCTTTCGTTTTTGTATTTATCTGTGAGACCATTAACGTTTAAAGACATTACAGAAAGCATCATATTCTTAAAAAGTTATTATTTACACCTTTTATGTAGTATAACAACTTTTTTGTTGAATATCTAGTTTCAACTTTTGTGTTACATGCATATACTGTTTGGCAGGTTAATCTTTTATACAGTTGTTTATTGTCATATCCACTTGAGTCACATCTTAGAGAACTTTTTGTTTTATTGAAAGCCCTCAAACAAAAATACAAACACACCAGCAATAGCCACAAAGGTATTAACTTAATATTAACACTCAAAGCTATGTGCATCTTCAGATATTATAATTTTACCCTCCTAATATGAACAAATATTCCAAACTGACAGCCACACATACAGACTTGAGATAACATAAAAGAAAGGTTATCCATGCTAAGAAGCATGGTATAGCCTGTGTTTCTATTAAGTGCTGTCTGGCTTTGCCTTATCTTTATAGCTCTCTCAGCTGAGCAAACACTTGAATGCTTTTCAGAAAACATTTTCTCCGAGCTATTGCTGTTTAACTGATTGTCTCCTAGAGACATGAGAACCATACACAAAACTGCCAAGCATATCTTTGCTTACTAGAACAAAGCCTTATAATATTCAGTATTCTTTTTTACTTACTTGCTTTCTCATAAAACCTGTTAATGGATTAAGATAATGGCCTTAACCGAGTTACTCTACTATGCAAGAATAAGAAAAAGCACACTAAATTTTCTTTTTTTTTTACAGTGCAGTGCCTACATTTCCTAAAATTGAACAAGGAGAAAGAGAGAAGGGAGGCAGAGAAAAACAGGAACACCTATTTACATTAGCATCCCCATTACACTTAAAATAACTGAGAAAACTTTACTTTATAACATGCAAAAAAGATCATGCACCATTAAAATAATACTATTAAGAAAAAAATGTTTTACTTACAGTTAGCTTTCTCCATTCTGTTTCCCTGTCCTGAGTATTTTTCCAAACATTGATTATGTGAAGTAGGGCATATGCTTTAGAGTCCACTACACGTTTAACAGAGTCCAAAAAATTAAATATTTCCAGATGTTCTTGTTCTGTCCTGTTTCACAAATATAATTATTGCTTTGTAATCCCACATTTGTCACTTTCCAAGTTACTGATTTTGTTCTGCAAACATTAATGACATAAAGTAGAGCATATGCTTTACAGTCCCCTAAAGGTTTAACAAAGTCCAAAAATGTCCAAAATTTCCAGATTCTATTCCTGTTCATCCCCATCTCCCAAATGTTGTCTCTCTGCTTCATTTTCAATATACACTTAATTATTCTAGTTGGATTATGTTTTTTCCTTCTCTCAAGCATTTTCCATTGAAACACTGGAAAAGATTTCACTGGCACAGTCTCTCTGTGGTCCTTTTTACCAGAAGAACAAGAAGCAGAATCTCCTTCTGTTTCACAGCTCATTTTTTGTTAGACAAAATTTTGTATTTCTTCTTTAGCATATACTTCATTTAAACAATGATTTTTGTCCCTCCAGAGAAAATATTTTGAAGATGGCTATGTATAACAGTTTCAATTTCAAGCCTGCTCTTCAGCATTCCCTGAATAATGGAATAAATTTACTCCTCTTCTGCCTGGTGTACGTGTAGTCATTCTCCACAAGCATTCTGGTTGTCCCATGTTTAGTACTTTGTCTATCTGCCACAGTTTTGTCTGAATCAATTCCTTCTGCTGGTAAGATTGTATCTTTACTATTAAAGGTATAGGTTGTTTTCTCATATCCAAGTTTGGAGCATACACATGATGTTCCTTTTCAATTAATAATTCTTGTTGTGGAATACCAGTCTAGTTGTTTATTTGTGCTTTCATAAAATTAATACAGTCTGCTCCTTCCATCTTCTCTGGTACAGCAGAAAATCTCTGGTTTTCCCTACATGCTCTGTCTTCTAATTCTATTATTTTTTCAAACATCTCTTCTTGTGCATCCTCATATTCAACCAGCCTTTTCTTCATTTTGACCTCTGAGTTTTGCAGTTTTATCACCTTATCTGAACATGTGTTTAAAGCTTCTTCCACCTTTTACAGCCTTTTGTTGTTTGAGTTGATATACTCCATCAATGTTTTATTTATTTTAGTCAGGTTGCCTTATACTTTCCTCTAGGTTGCTGGAAATCATGTCTGGAGCTTGCACTGCTTTTTACAAAACAGCTGTAGTACTTGCCCAGTCAGTATTTTTTCACTACTTTTTGTAGCTAACATTCCTTTAGGTCTCAGTATTTCCTTTTTCCTGGCATCCAGGGAGTGCACTTACTAGCCAGTTGCTGAAATTTACTAAGCCATCTAGAGCCACTGACTTTCTCTTCTAATTTTCTGTTTTCACAATGTGAGAGCTAGAATGAAGCTGTTATTCAATGTAAAGCTAACTTGCAAGTCCTCAAGTCTAGGATTTGAGATGTTCAAGGAGTGTGGAGCTGAAGTTGCTTGCTGGGAATTTATGTGGTATAAGTGTTAAGGGAAAAAGCAATGACAGATGGCTAGAAAGCTGACATGGATTCAGATTTTGCTTCACTTAGCATTGTACCAAGTGTTTCAGTTACAGCTGACTTTGAATATTTTGTCTTTTGAGCACACCTCCTATTTATTTATTTTATGTATTTATTACTTGTTAACTTGTGGTACAATGTTGATTCATGTGGGCAGTTTTCAGGCTCAGGAGCAAAAGTTGCAAAACTAGCAACAGTAGGTATTTTACTGCAATAGTGTGTATGCTCCAACATCTACAGTATAAGTTCCTAACTGAACTGTAGTTCCATTATGTTAGAAATGTCAAGGGAGGAGCCTTTCATACTTGGCAAGTGGACCTTGCCCCAAAATGAGGAGTACCTGCCCGATCCAGATCTGTGGACTTAACAGCTAACACTTTGGATAGTATGAGACTGCTCCCCTGTAGGCACCATTTTACAAAGTACATAATCTCATGAAGGAAACTTATGGGAAGTCTGCCACCAGGAAACCTTGCGTAGTTAAGTAAAAAACTTTTCTCTTGCGTCCAGGAGGAGGAAAAGACACCCCTTTTAGTGTTTTGTATCCTTGATCCTTTACTGTAAAGGGCAAGAATGGCAAATGTTTTGTTGCAGGAACATCTTTCAGCCTGTGTTCCTTTAGGCACCACAATAAGTATTATTGCTTTCAGCCAGGCATTTCTTTAAGGGGGTGGGGGTCTACATTTAAGATTACATAATTCTTCTACATGGAAATTTAAACTTTGCACTATAAAATAAAATAGTAACAGCACCCATGAAGCTCGTAACCCGGAAAAGAGCCCTTCTATCCTGTGACATAAGTAATCATAAATTTTATATAAATGAAAACCATATTGACATAATTTTAGTTAAAACCTTGTATATAACCTGTCTGTTCAGTCGCTGTCAGTCAAACATTACATAGCACATTCAAATCCTGCTTTCTTTTAAACCTCATTCCTCGTCTTCATGTATTGTTCCTACAATTACCATGTTTCTATGTAATATGCTCCTACCCTTTTCTAAAGATCCATTTTTATCTGTTTCTGTATTAATTTCTAGTTCATTTGATTTCCTTTTCCTAGTAATTGCTTTTTTAGCAGCCACCATAATTATCTCTGCAAGACCTTACTATGTCTAGACAATTCGGTTCTGTGCCAAGATTCAAATTTCCTTGGTTATACCAATTTGCTTACCTAGTATTTCTGAACCAAAACCAAGGAAAAAACAGGACCAAGAACAAGTTTGAAGACCACCAAGCTGACACCACGAAATTTGAATAAATCCAAAAACTGGTCTTTATTTGTAGAAAAACACCACACTGCTGTCACGTATCACCACAAGCGCTTTCGCTAGGATATTCCTAGCTTTTTCAAGTTATTGAAACATTTTGAAACATCAGCTTAAATAGCTGCTTGTGTTAATTACCAAACAATCGTAGTGCAATTAAAAAGTTATTCAATTACCGGTCATCTAATTAGGTAGAAAAACTACCCACCAAGTACAAAAAGATTTTCTTAGCACTTCAAATACATTACATAGCATACTTTCATACAATTAAAAAGCTTGTTGTTACATATACTATCTCCTCATAACTTGTAAAAGTGTACTATATACATTTAAAAAATCTATTAAACAACTAAAATAACATGTGGGTGTGCTGCTGCTTACACTATCAAATCCTTGCCCAAGTACATGCCTATAAATAATAGTTAAACATTTATATAACAGCTATTTAAGCTGATGTTTCAAAATGTTTCAATAACTTGAAAAAGCTAGGAATATCCTAGCGAAAGCGCTTGTGGTGATACGTGACAGCAGTGTGGTGTTTTTCTACAAATAAAGACCAGTTTTTGGATCTTTACCTAGTATTTCTGACAGAGTAGTCTGCAGGGAATTTCAGAAATCCTTCCCATCACACCTCCAGCATTGATTTTGTGAGTGTACATATACATATATTGTGTGTGTGTGTGTGTGTATGTATATATATATATATATATATATATATATATATATATATAATACACACACATGTGTGCGTGTGTGTGTGTGTGTGTGTGTGTGTGTGTGTGTGTGTGTGTGTGTGTGTACATATATATATATATATATATATATATATATATATATATATATGGTTCCCCTTCAAATCATCGAATGATTAAAACATCAAAGTTCAGATCATCCAGAGTTTTAAATCATCGAAGGTTTGAAGGGGAAGAAAAAGATAAGTGTAGGTGGGAGAATGTTTGTGTTTTTGCAGGGCACCAAGGTGCCGTGCATACGGTGTGTGTCTATGTGCCATCAGTGTGATGGCACTACAGATAGGGTACGGAAAATCTCCCGTTTAGCGCTTCTGCATATAGTGCTAAACAGGAGATTTCCCTTTACTCCACTGTAGTGCGGTCTTGGAGTTGGAATATTAAAGTAGGGGGGATGTGGGGTGTGCAGCCCCCCCCCCACTTGGGGGGTGCAGGGGGGGTGAAGCCCCCTAGCATACAATTGTTGCATTTTTTTTTTCTTTTTTGTTTGTTTTTGTTGGCTAGACTTGTAACCTTCGATGTTTCAAAATTCGATGTTCTGGTCTCAATGATCAGAAGTTTGATGTTTTGAAATTTCGTTGGTTAGAAGTGGAACCATATATATATATATATATATATATATATATATATATATATATATAAAATGTGTGTGTATGTGTGTGTGTATATATATATATATATATATATATATATATATATATATATATATATATATATATATATATATGAATTTGCACTTTATTTGCTTTTACTGTATTTGTGTTTCTTCCTACTTTATTACCTTATTTTGCTTTTGCCTCTTCTTAAAAGTACTCAATTGTGTTTATTCTGCTGCATTTATTACTGCTTGGTAGTAGCCTGATTAAATTGCAACTGTTATTCTAAGTCTTTTGGTTAAAGCACTTGGGGCTCAGTGTCTGTTATTCTAAAAGTGTATTACTTCTGGTTTAAGCACTTGGGCTCCAGACCAGTTATTTTACATTAAGAAGGTTTGTGGTCTGCACTCTTATGGGAGGAGAGGCTAGATTCTGCCTTTCTGAGCTGGGAATTTCTGGTTAAAGGCTTATTGTGCCTGCTTATTTGAACTGTTTCTGAAATTTGTGTGCCTTGTTTGGTGTAGCCCAGAAGTTAGAAGTTTATTGGCCATTTGGGCTAATTTATATCATTTCCCTGCTATAAAAACCGCGTTTGCACATTTTTTGTGCTTGTATTCAGCTCAGCAAGTGCCTGCCAGGTGTCCTGCAGAGTTCTACAGCAGCAGAGAGACAAAAGAGAGACTTTGGAGTGATTAAGTATCATTTTCTGCATTTTCTTGCTGTCTTTAACTAATTCCGCCTTAAACGCCAATTTTCTAGCTTTTCTGTGATTTTAAAAAGCTTGTTTCTGCTACATATTGTACTTATTTGCTGCCTGCACTTAAACTAAGTAATTTTTGTGTTTAAATCTGTTTAACTGTTGTAGGCTACACACTATAAAGTGCGATAGCCATGTCTGTGCATTTAAAGAGTCTTTTTTTTTGTATCCGCTTAAAAAAATATACTTGTTTCCCACCTTTCTGAACTAGTATAGTCCAGTTTTCAGGTTATTGTTGAATTCAGGTATATGTTACAAGTCTCTGTGTTGCCCATACCTTACATGGATAGAAGGAAGTTTCAGTGTTCACCTGTGAGAGAGGGGAACTTTGAGCAGCCTGTCTGTCCCTGGAGGAGTTGTTTCAGCCCTGAAGTTAGTAGTTTATTGGCCATTTTGGGCTAATTTCTTTCATTTCCCTGCTATAAAAAATGCATTTGTGTGGTTTTGCGTGCTGGGCAGTGCCAGTTAGTTAGGGTTAAATTATTCCCGGCTCCACGAAGTCCACTTTTCAATTTTTCCCTTGGAACTCGACAAACTTTCAACTTAAGCACTCAAACCATTCATTTCACAGCCCAGCACTTGCTCAAAACTCATAGCAAGCACTAATTAACCCTAGCACTAGATTCCCCCCCATGCTGTCCAGAAGGACAAGGCTCTCCATTCATCCCTACCAGCCAATCAGTAAAACAGCTCACTTTACCTATTCAGGCATGTCCAAAGGGCAGTTTCAGGTGCACTCTCCAGTCCAACTGGTGAATCTGGGCATTTTCAGGCAATGTTACAACTGCCTCATGTACACAGACAACCCTCTCCTCCTACCACCAAACACTAATGTAGGCAAGAGATGCAACTATACAGCCAAACTGGAGGCAAAGCTCTTTTAACCCAAGACTGGAACTGACAGTCAAAAGGAGAAGGGAAATACTTATAACACACCACCAGTCTCACATAAATTTACTAAACCAACACCGGCAAGTAACACACACGAAAACATACTCGGAGGCTCTAAATAAAAATCTGCAAAAGCAACAGAGACCTCCAAGGCAGACATCCAAACAACCTTCACACTCCATCACAAACCATGAAACACATTCTTCACATAATCAGTGTGCCACGCAGTCACAGCCCTTAAGGCAAAATAACATACCCAACACACTAGTAATAGGCAACTCTATAGTCAGGCACACTGATGTCCCACTAACTAGGCTGGACAAGGAGAAGGTTACAGTTAGCTGCCTGTCGGGCGCCAGGATCCGCCACATAACACAAGTACTCAGGTCGCTCCAGAACAAGTGCAAATATGACTCTGTCATTGTCCATGTTGGTGTGAATGACCTGAGACGTACCTCCCTGGACTACATGAAAAGAGACATGGAAGAGCACTCTTATATGTAGCCCAGGCCAGTATGACCCTGACCCTGATTATCATCCTGCCCTCCAAGAATGATGCCACAATATAAAGAAAAAAATGATCAATTTCAACAATTGGCTAAGTTTCTGGTGTCATTCAAAGGGGTTCCAGTATTTGTCCGCCTGGGATGACATGCTCGACAAGCCACGTTGCTTCGCAAGAGATGGCTTGCACCTGTCACCCTTAGGCTTTCAAATACTGGCCAAGGCTTTTGCTGCCCCATAGTGCCTTTTTTAGGCAAGGCTCAAAAGACAAACCCACCACCGTAAGTAGCACAAGTAACCAAAAACTGAGGGTAATGCTACTCAACCCCAGAAGTCTAAACCTCAAAATGCAGGCACTCCTCAGTATGGAGAACATCGATATCTGTGCAGTAACAGAAACCTGGTTTAAGGGTCGAGACAGCACCCCAGCACTACCAGACTATAACTCATACTATACTTTTCGGCCACAGAATCCGGACCGAAACACAAAAGGCGTGGGTGTATCCATATTCATCACGGATACCCTCACCTCCAGGTTAGTGGCACAGCACAATGCCTCAGAGATCATCCATGTGCAACTAACAACGGGCAAAACTGCAATTCAATTTGCAGCTTGCTACAGATCACCCACCATGACCCAAGACCCCCATTCCGCATTTCTGGAGACACTGGAAAATATGAAGGTCCTAACAAATGCCCTAATACTGGGTGATTTCAATTACCCAAACATTAACTGGGAGAACTCCTCAAGTACTAACTCCCTTGCCCAACGCTTCCTAGAATTTATAAACTCGAATGCCCTGGATCAACTGGTCAGCACCCCCACCAGAGGTAACAACATATTGGACCTGGTCATCACCAACATGGGTGACTGGTGTTCCACACTGGAGGTCAACCCCTCGCTGGTTAGATCAGACCATAGACTAATCACTCTGGATATTCACATTCTGTCCCCACCCCCAATCAAGGAAACCACCATGAAAAACTTTTCAAAAGCAAACTTCATGTTACTTAAGACTGAGGTGGAAAGGTTCACAGCCCCCATGCTAAAGGACAGCGCTTTCCAAGCTGCTGAATCCATTAAAGGCATTCTATGAGCACCTGCAAGAATGCATGGATTGTGCTATCCCAAGCAAAACCAAGACTCACTCCTCCAAGAAAATGAAACCAGTCTGGTGAACCCCTGCCATAAACAAGCTATACAATAGAAGGAGGAAACTAGTACAGAAGGGAGTAAAATCCCAAGAAGGAAAGACATCCCTGATCAGTATCGGCAAGAAACTACAATCCCTCATAAAATCATCCAAGGCTAGCTTCGAAAGAAAACTTGCCATGGACTCCAAAGATAACCACAAAGTGTTCTTTAGCTATGTCAAGAACCTAAGTGGAAACTCTCAGATCTGCTCTGAGTTAATGCAGAATGGCACAAAATACACTGAGAACCAACTGATATTGCCAACATTCTGGCAGACAGGTTTCATGCAAACTTCACCCCCCTCTCACCCCTTAAAGGGCCCATAACCATACCAGAAGAATGTAAAGCCCTGACAGTCACTGACACTAAGATTAAAACAGCCCTATCCAAAGCCAAAAACACAGCTTCAGTGGGACCGGACAGTGTCCCAGGCTGTGTCTTACACGAGCTCCAAAATGAACTAAACCATCACCTAAACACACTGTTCAAACTCAGCCTCTCTACAGGCTATGTACCCATAGAGTGGCGCACAGAATCAGTTATTCCACTCCACAAAGGTGGAGCCACAACGGATCCCTGGAACCATTGCCCTATAAACCTGACTAGCCTGGTCTGCAAGGCTATGGAGCCCATCATCATGGAACTTATTAACAGAGACATTGGGAACCTCCAAACATTGGACCCTACCCAGTTTGGCTTTAAGGGCAGATCATGCCTTTTAAACCTGGTGGACTTCTTTGAAACAGTTACCAAGGCTTTAGACGAAGGAAAGGAGGTCCACACAGCGTACTTAGACCTCGAAAAGGCTTTCGACACCATTCCCCATTCTAGTATTGTGGACAAGCTCACCTCCATGAGCATAACCCCTATGTCACGAGATGGGTTGCCAATTGGCTCATGGATAGAACTCACACGGTGAGAGATGCAGGCTGTAGGTCCGAATCTAAACCAGTTACAAGTGGCATCCCCCAAGGCTTAGTCCTGGGACCCCTCCTGTTCGGTATATACTTCTCAGAGGTACTAGCAACCACAGGAGGACTATGGCTGACCAAACTGGGGGCCATAATTGACTCTCTGGCTGATACAGACATCCTCCAGAAGGGTCTCACTGAGACGGATACCTGGTGTCAAAATCATGGCCTCAAGCTAAATGCCAAAAAGTGCATAGTCATCCCCTTTGGAAAAAACAAAGTACCCACGAACTACCACAAACGTGGTAGTCCCCTAAATACAGAAAATCTAATAAGAGATCTGGGAACCCAAGTAGATAGTAATCTCTCCTTTGGTAATCATATTGCCAAGGTGGTTAGAAAAGCCTTCAATGTGGCCCACCTAATCACAAAAGGGTTCGCATCTAGAACAAAAGAAGTTATTGTGCCCCTCTTCTCATCACTCATCAGACCCACCACAGAGTACAACGCCCCATTTGGGATGTACCTTACAAGATGCCTGCAGCAGCTGGAAGGACAACAAGAAGTACCTCGCCAAGAGGATTACTGGCCTCAAACAGATGCCCTATGCAGCCCAACTGAAGAAACTCCAGCTATACTCGGTTGCATACCGCTTACCCAGAGGTGATCTTTGCCTGACATACAAGGCCATGTTCAACCCCGAATTGATGGACATACTCCACCTAAAAAAACAAAATCCCCGAGAGCCACATACTCTAGGGATCTAAACCTCACCACAACGATAAATAGGATGTGCTGGAGGGATAGATCCTGTCCCAGAGACTCCCCATGCTTTGGATCAAGATTCCAATCTACATTAGGCAGAGCTCCTCACTAACACTCTTCAAGAGCAACCTTGACGAGTGGATGGGAAACAGAAAATTTACCACGGGGATCACTTGCAGTGGCTCTGCTAGACAGAGGCACAAGGACCTAATGGCTCTGCTGGACAGAGGCATAAGGAATTAATCTAAGGGGGCGGTAAAAGCCAGCACATTCTGGCTAGGCTTATAGATGCCCTTGGGCAGATAGCCTAGTATTTATCTATGAACCTATGTATATGTGTGTGTGTGTGTGTGTGTGTGTGTGTGTGTGTGTGTGTGTGTGTGTGTGTGTGTGTGTATATATATATATATAATATATATATATATATATATAGATATATATATATATATATATATATATATATATATATATATAAAATGTGTGTGCATACATGTTTACACACAATCAATGCTGGTGGTGTAATGGGAAGACTTTCTGAAATTGTGTGTGTGTGTGTGTGTGTGTGTGTGTGTGTGTGTGTGTGTGTGTATATATATGTAGTGCACAGCCGTATGTGTGTGTAATAGTATAACATGTACATTATTATCAATTTATGTATATTTTTATATAATCTATGTACAAATGTGTGCCTATGTATATATTTGTGTGTGTGTGTGTGTGTGTGTGTGTGTGTGTGTGTATATATATATATATATATATATATATATATATATATATATATACACACACACACACACACGTGTGTAGTGTGTGCGTGCATATACACGCAGTGTGTCCACTTTTGTACTTATGAATCTCGAAAAGCTGAAATATCGAATTTCAGTATTTCAAGACCAGAATGCCTAGCAGACACAAACATGGAAATACACAATACTGAAACCCCAAAATAATGAAAAAATAACACCCAACCCTCCCCCAAAATAAACATAAGAATAAAACTGAACAAAAATAACAGTAATAAATGTTTTTGCAGGCGGGCAAGCCCCCCTGCATCCCCCACTGAGGTCGCACTAACATGGGGGGAAAACCCTACATTTACATGCCCTTATAGTCCCATTGCACACTGTCATTCTTACACTATACACACAAAAATCATCAATGTCAACACTAACACACACAGACACACACACACACACACACACACACACACACACACACACACACAAACACACAATATAAGAAGTGTACACACCCCTGTTAAAAATGCCAGGGTTTTGTGATATAAAAAAATGAGACCACAATAAATAATTTCAAAACTTTTCCCTTCTTATAATGTGACCTATAACTAGTGCAATTCAATTGAAAAGCAAATCTGTTAGGGGGAAAAAAATAAAAAATGTACAATACGCTGGTTGCGTAAGTGTGCACACCCTTAAACTAATACTTTGAAGCACCTTTTGATTTAATTACAGCATTCAGTCTTCTTGGGTAGGAGTCTATCAGTATGGCATATCCTGACTTGTCAATACTTGCCTACTCTTCCTTGCAAAAGTGCTCCAAATCTGTCAGATTGCAAGGGCATCTCTTGTGCACAGCTCTCTTCAGGTCACACAACATGTTTTCCAGTGTATTTAGGTCTGGCCTCTGGCTGGGCCATTCCAAAACTTTATAAATATAATGTTGTGTATAGTTGTTCTACTTCAGAATCTGCATCCAGAATTCCAGTCTCCCTCCTTGTTTAAACTTCTCCCCTGTTTTGTAAATTATAGGATTCTGCTTGTGTTGTGTATAGGAGCCTTACGTGTGTAGCTCTGAAATATCCCTTCAAATAAGGTAATCCAAAGGCTGTCTTATACTATTGGAAGAATCCGCTTTATCCCACTTGACTCTAGCTGTCCCCCCCCCCCCCACAGACAAAATCCTACAGCTCTTTATTGATTGCTGTCCTGTTTGTTTGTTTAGACTTTACCCACGTATCCTTAGCTGCCACACCAGAATTCGTTTTAATCCATACCCCTAAGTACTTTATCATGCCCCCATAAATATGAATATTTTTTTAAACCATTTGTGTGCGGTTATGTAATTTACTACTATTGCCTTTGTTGCTTCATTAATTTTGTATCCAGAAAAGATTTGAAACTGCCTCAAAATGTTACACAACACTAAAATGTTCTTTTGCTTCATTAATTTTGAAACTGCCTCAAAATGTTATACAACACTGAAATGTTCTTTTCTGGTTTTATCGGGTATAAAATATCTGCAAATAGAGCCAGCTTTTCTTGACTAGCATACCAATTATATCCTTGCATTTTTGACTCCCTGATTTTCTTTGCCAGTTGTAAATATAATGTAAATAACAAAGGGGAAGGAGGACACACCTTCCTGGTTGCTGTGCTCAGTCAGACAGAAATTATCATAGAGGAGCCCAACAACTTTTCACCTCTGATCCCTCGTATTCTCCTAATCAACCTTATAGTTTTGTCAGGCATTACAGATAGCGTCACTTTTTTCCAGGATGTTGGTGTTTCTCTTCCTCTTAAAGTACTGTTTAAAAAAAGCTACCAGATCTTTGGTTTTTCCCTCCTAGCTTCCAAACTTCCATGGGAATACCATCCATTCTTGGGGACTTTAACGTGGTTTGGTTATACAGCACCATTTTTATCTCCTCTCTTCCTGTCCTAACTGTTAGTAATTGAGCCCTCCTCTACCTCTAACCTTGGTATATTCTTCCATTAACATTTCCATATTTTTCTGCTTTATAGAGACTTTCATAAAAGTTTTGAAATATTTCTGGTATCTGTCTAGGATCTCTCGTTATCTCTTGCTGTAGTCTCCCTAAGCTTGGTGATGACCCTTTCTACTTTCTATTGTGCTAAGCTTTTGTGCTCAGAAGTTATTAAAACAAAGTCTAAACTTATGCATGGTATTGAGGTAATTTCCTGTTTTGTGTTCTGCATTGGCTTCTCTTCTGTGAGATTCCCCTATTCTGCAATACTTTTAACCTTTTTCAGTCCCTCTAAATAAATTGTGTTACTTAGATCTCTCTTGTTTTACGCTGTTTTTAAACTTCAATTTAATTTTTTCTCTCTTCAGCAGTTGGGAAAGTGCCATTGTCTTGTTTTTATTTCATTATCCTAAGTTTTTATTTTAGTTGTTGGGAGTGTGATCTGAAGTAGTTATTGGATATGTATCAAAACTTTCAATTAAATGCACATACTCCTGTGAAGTGTATGTTCTGTCTAATCTAAACCAGTTTTTCTATCTTTACTATGCAAATTCACTCCAAACTCCTGAATTCACGACTTTCATGCCAAATATTCATGCATTTTTTTAAAAAAAAAATCTATCCTCCTCTGTTATATTTTCCCTTCTGCCCCCCCCCCCCGATACATCTTCACTGCTGCAAATCAAATTCCAGTCCCCACATGTAATATTCCCTACTGATTATTTTTCCCATAATTTTCTGAAACTCCATTATCAGTTTTAGGTGGAATGTAAATACATGCCATTGTAATCCTCCTCCTCCCCTCTAGTAACCCTTAGCACTACAAACCTTCTATTATCTTTTATCATCTTCTATCACTGTTGGAGCTCCTCTTGCAATTAATATAAGTACTCACTTTTTTCTTTTGTCCCCAAGTATTCAGCTGAATAACCATCCCAAAACCAATTTTATCAAATTTAACATGTTCAGTTCTCTCCAAATGTTTCTCCTGTAGCTTTACATTTAAAGATAATATAGAAAGCATCATTATGTTAAAACGTTATTCCCACCTTTTGTGTGTAAGAGCTGTAATTGTCTAGTTCCAGCTTTTATTAGATGCAAACACTAATGTTTGTCAGGTTGATCATTTATACAGTTTGTTGTATCCAGCTGAACCTGTGTCACAACTTAAAACATTTTTTTGCTTTATTGAAAGCCTTCAAACACATGCCCCAGTACATCCCTAAACCTTATTAACTTAATACTAATGTACGAATCTGAGTACATTTTCAGACATTGAAGTTTTACCCTCCTGATAGGAACAGTTGGCCCAGACTGACAGCCACACTGCTGTACTTGGGTTAACTTAAAAGGAAGGCTATCCATGCTAACCTGTGCAGATTGGGGAAACACTTGAATGTTTTCAGAAAACATTATCTTCTAGCCATTGAAAGAAATAGGTATTCTGTTTCAGCTTTTCCCCATGAAGGCAAGAGAACCAGATATAGGGTTGCTTCTACAAGCGCTTCTTTATTTGCTTTCTTTTAGAACTTATTCTTGGATCAAGCCAAGAGCCTTAAAGGAGAACCGCACTTAGCCTAAAAAAACATGTTTATATCATCATGGTATGGTGTTTCCTACATTTTAACACCACTCTGGGACTCTCTGCAGTTTTTTAAAATATTTTTATGCACAATTTGAGTCTGGCCACATGGGGTCTGTCATCTTGAAGTAATCCTGGTTGTGGTTACCTAGAGGCAGACTAAACAACAATGCTGTGCTTGCCTGTAAAAAAAATTATATATCACACAGGCCACTTTCTTCCTAAAGCTTCTGCACTGCATTGATTTTACATGCATATACTGCTGTCTTTCAGTTTTAAGCAACATTTCATGTTGTTCAATGACTACTTAAAATACAGTGCAAATGCCACAGAACAGACTTTCACCATGTTTTTTTACTGCTTCTGCTTTTTAGGGTGGCTAAATTGCAGTTTTTTTTGTGAAGTCTGAATTGTACTGCTTTGACTCATCTTCCATTCCCCTTCACACTTAACTTCCCTAGCTGTCAAAGTGTAAGAGTAATTTCAGCTGTTACCTGCTGTGATTGACAGCGTACAGCTGGAGACTTCACATTCTGTATGGGTAGGGGAAGGACAAGGGTGCTGTGACATCAAAGCATGGGTGGGTTTTTAGTGTGGTTGTGATGTCAGCTTGGGGAGGGAATTGGCCAGAAAAGTACCTGCATTCATTGGCCTTGATGTCAATGAATTGAGGACTGCAGCTGCAGCAAGCTTTTCCAGGGTGGGATAAATGTTTTTTGAAAATGAAACTACCACAGTACAAGTTGAGCATTTAATAATAGAATCCCATTGTTCTGTAATCCAGTCATTCCTCTCTGCAAGAGTGAAAAAAAGCACATACATTTTTTTGTATCCTGCTCTCTTGACTAGACTTTTTCTTAAGGTTGCAGTGTTTTCATTTCTTAACTGGACAGGAAGAAAAATACGGAAAAAGTAAGCTGGATACCCCTGTTCTGAACTTCAACAGCCCATCTAGTCACATCCAGGATTTGCCTGTGTGAAAGCCTTTATTCCAAAATTCCAAAAGGGTAATCTGAATCTGTTTGCATCACTCAGTTGCCAGTCTTACTTCACAACCAATTAATTAAATTAGAGGACCTTGCATTGTCTGTATGCAAATGCAGTAATACTCAGGGCTATGAATATAAGAGGTTTGGACCAGCTCTTTGTACCTGTTGCGGCTGAAGAGAACAGAAGCTATTTTTCAAGCAGTCCACTTCAAATTGACTGGCGTGCTGTATGTTACTTCATGCATGTTGAAGCTGAGGGATACATGAGACTGTACATAACAGGCACAGAGGCCTGTACTGCAGTTCCAAAGGGGGTTAAATAGTGTGTGCACAAAAAAGGCATGTGCACAAAAAAGGCAACAACTTTATCCTCTAGCTACATCTTTTCAAAGCCTTAAGCTGGGCTTAGCCTGCCAGGGCAGAGTTTGCAGTAGCAGTCTTGCAGGGTGTAGCTTTCTACACCCAAAGCAATTCGGCACCTTTCATAAGGTCTGGGAATATTCCGAGTTAGGACTACTGCAGATGATCCCTAATGAGCACAGTACAGTTGTGTAAGGAGCTTGACTTTATTAGGATGCCAAGGATAACAGTTATGGTTAGTCCCATCATCCACAGAGTTGTGTGGGTTCCCTGCCCCCTCCCACCCGCACACACACACAGCTGTTCACATCTGTTTTTATTACAGGGCCTGTGGCCTCTTCAGATTTGAAATGATGTGGAGTGGTCAATTCTACCAAGGTTTCCCTGATTCTTATGGAATGGGCACCTAGGTGTTGGCTTATGGTACAGTCCTTATACTGCCAGAGGTAAGATGGTATGTTAAAAAGAGAGCGGATTTGATCACTAACCACCTATAGTTGAAGTTTATTCAGCTTGAGATCCATTTAGTAAAGCCTTTATTTTTTGGACTATGTAGTTGATTGCTTGTCTCAGATAGTCCATGCCCTCTGCTGCATGGCCAAGAAAGAATGAAAGATTGGGGGCACCTCCCATGAGTATGCCATCATTTGGCCAAGATGGGACTTGCAAGAGACTAATAGCTTAGTCTCTCCCTGTGTGAAAGCAAACTCTGCAGAGCAGGCCAGTAGACTTGGGTGTTTATGGGTCAGTTTCAGTAACTGGCTAGTTAGTGAACTGCCTGGATGCCAGGTGAAACAGTAATGCAGAGAACCTGGAAAAAATCCTACGCAAATGCACTCTAAGCACTTACACAAGTGCATGGATCGTGCTATCCCAAACAAAACCAAGATGCTATCTTCCAAAAAAAGGAAGCCAATCTGGTGGTCCCCTGCCATAAACAAACTGTAACACAGAAGGAAGAAACCTTTTATAAGATCCTCCAAAGCTAGCTACAAAAACAAAATCGCCACTGATTCTAAGGACAACCACAAAGCATTCTATAGCTATGTCAAGAATCTCAATGGCAACACCCGATCTGCTCTGAGTTGCAGCACAACGGCACGAAAATTATAGAACCGATATTGCCAACATCTTGGCAGATAGGTTCCATGCTAACTTTACCCCCCCTCTCACCCCGTAAAGGGCCCATATCTATACAGGGAGAATGCAGAGTCCCTGTAATCACAACTATGCAGGAAAACGCTGCACTGTCTAAAGCCAAAAACACAGCATCCTACACAAACTAACAAACTGGCTCCCCACCTACGCACCCATGTTCAGTCATGGCCTCACATCAGGCTTTTTGCCTACTGAATGGCACACAGCAACAGTTATCCCACTCCACAAAGGAGGAGCCACCACTGATCCCGGGAACTATCTCCCTAGTAGCCTGACGAGCCTGGTCTGCAAGGCCTTGGAACGTATCGTCATTGAACTCATAAAGACATTGGTAACCTCCAAACTCTGGACCTCACCCAGTTTGGGTTTGTGAAAGGCAGATCATGCCTCCTGAACCTGATCGGCGGCTTTGAGGCAGTCACCAAAGGCATAGACGAGGGCAAGGTGGTTCACACAGCCTATCTTGACCTCGCCAAGGCTTTTGACACCATCCCCCATTCTGGAATTATAGCTAAACTCACTAAACTAGGTATAAATACCTACATCACAAGATGGGTTGCCAACTGACTCACTGATGGAACCCACACTATAAAAGTTGCCGACTCCAAATCTGACTTCAAGCTAGTGACAAGTGGAGTACCACAGAGTTCAGTCCTGGGACCTCTCCTGTTTGGTATCTACTTCTCTGAAGTACAGGCTAACACAGAAGGCCTCTGGATAACGAAGTTTGCAGATGACTGCAAACTAGGAGCCATAATAGAGTCCCCAAATGATGTGAACATCCTACAGAAGGGCCTAACTGAGACAGATGCCTGGTGTCAGAGCCATGTTCTAAAGCTCAGTGCCAAAAAGTGCATTGTCATCCCCTTTGGTAAAAACTTTGTACCCATGAACTACCACATAGGCAGCAGTCTACTTAACATTGAATGTGTGATAAGAGACCTTGGGATCCAGGTGGACAGTAGTCTCTCCTTTGATAATCACATTGCCACAGTAGTCAGGAAGTTGTCCTACGTGGCACACCTCATCACAAATTGGTTCTCATCCATGAAAAGAGGTCATTATTCCCCTCTACTTGACTCTCATTAGACCCATTATAGAGTACAACACCCCTTTTGGAATGTACCTCACAAGACATCTGCAGCAGCTGGAAAGGCCACAGAAGTACCTCACAAAGAGGATTACTTGCCTCAAACAGATGCCCTACACTGACCGTCTCAAAAAACTCCAGCTTTACTCCGTAGCATATCACGTACTCAGAGGTGATCTCTGTCTAACATATAACCCAGAGCTGTTGGACGTGCTACACCTAAAGAAATCCCAATTCCTCCGAGCTACACGCTCTAGGGACCTAAATCTTGTCACCACAATAAACAGGACATGCTGGACAGATAGATTCCTGTCCCAGAGACTTCCCATACTGTGGAACAAGCTACCCATCTATGTCAAGCAAAGTTCCTCATTAGCAGTCTTCACAAATTCTTGAGTGGTTGGGAAATAGGAAATACACCCCAGGGATCACTTCTGTGGCTCTGCTCGACAGTGGCACACGAAAATAACTTTTTTGGGTCGCGTAAGCCAGGGAACCTTGTTGGCTAGGCTTACTTAGGCCCTTGGGCCGATAGCCTAGTACCTACCTATGAACCTATAGAATAAATATAAATTCAAAACATGGCATTTTAGAGTAAAAAAGGAATATTATGAAATGTGTGAATTAACTCATTACAGTGGTGTGTGCCTCCAGGCGTTTCTGCAGTTAAGTCCTATTGACGACTCTAGGTATCAAATATTGCTTGTCCATATTTGCATTAATAATTCCAAAACCATGCTATATGTAAGATATCAAAAGATTTCATCTTAAAACATACATGATAGCAGACACAATTGGGTACTTACGTATTATCGCAACCAGATTTTCGCGGTTGCGACTTTTGCTAATTTCGGTAGAAATGAGGCCATGAAACAGTGTAAATTGGCATTCAGAGTGTGTATTGCTGGGGAATAATTTCAGATTACCTTTGGGAACAAAAACAGTGGAGAAAGCCCTCTTCCTGTTTTTTGCATGCTTGTATTGTCATGCCTGCTGTCAGTGTGATGGACGGATTGCATTCACTGTGTGGAAGGAATCCTTCATAGAAGAAAACACAGACATAGTAGTGATGGTTTTAGTGACATTTATTTTTTTAACAATTTCTAAATACAATAATGGTTAAAAGTAAGCAAGTGTGGGTTAAACAATTTCTCAGTGTCTGTGTTTTAGTTTTCTGAAGAATTTCTTCTGCAGGTTCAAAATGAGACAAACGATAGTATGATAGCTGCCATGAAAAGTGTAGCGTGCCTGTGTAATGCACGCAAAAAAAAAACAGGAAGATGGCTTTCTCCACTGTCACTGTTCCCGAAGGTAATCTGAAGTTATTCCCCTGTAAAACACACTCTGAACACCACTTTACAGTAAATGTAAAGTTTTGGGGCACTACTACACATTTACAAAGACGGTTTCAATTGCTTCATGTACTCCTATCTGTGGTGGTATGCGCATTTCGCAACCGTGAAAATCTGGTTGCGATAATACGTAAGTACCCACAATTGTATTGATATTTGACCTCTGTCTAATCCAGCTAAAACATATTGAATATTATTTGTATACTGTTTATTTGTATTATAATAGTTTTCATATTTCTCTAAATATCTCAACCTTTAGATAACACAGACAGAACTGTATAGCCTCATATGAAAGCTCACAGCTGTATGAAAAAAAAATCCTGCTGGCAGTATGTGTCTTGCTTGATTAGTTACTGAGATATCATAAGCTGTTTTATACAACATTACAAAATTAATATTCACTGCCTTTATTTTGGCTTATAAAATCTAATTTAAAGCATCAAACTGAATGAATGTCACCAATGTAAAGATTAATGTATCCTGAAGAGTTTATTTACTATTTTATATTTGTTTGAACTGTAAGATGATAACTTTTATTTTTTTTAAAGGCTCAAGCCACACCCACTGGGAATGTACATACTCAAAAGAGCTGTACTGGATGGAGTGAGTTAAATGATATCACCAGTTATAGTTAATGACATAGTAAAGTTCTGAATAACACATATTATTTGTGGAAGATCAAGATTATTTACAACTGGCAGCCACTCAGTGCAAAACTGTAAAAGATGTACTGTGCAAAAGTAAAGAAATATACTAACTAATTGCTACATAAATTATGAAAATCAGGTCTGATTGTTCGTGCTCTGCAGTGAGAGAAAATACTGCTATGTGTATTGTTTTCTAATTCGTACAAGCATAAAATGTATGTAGTCATATTTTTTAAGCCCCAGTAGTGGGAACCTATGTATGCCATTAAGTAGCAGACTTCAGCGAAGTATCTTTTTAGAAACATTTTACAGATTTCAGTGTGTTAAGGAAGCTTAACTTAGTTTTCACCATGCAAGTCTGAAGGCATAAACAGGTGACTAGGATGGGGTAGCACTGTGTCTGAAGGCATAAACAGGTGACTAGAATGAGGTAGCACTGTGTCTGAAGGCATAAACAGGTGACTATAATGAGGGAGCATGGGGTCTAAAGGCATAAACAGGTGGATAGCATGGGGTAGCACTGTGTCTAAAGGTCAGGTGGCTAGCATGGGGTAGCACTGCATCTTAAGGCATAAACAGGTGACTACTATGGGGTAGCACTGCATCTGAAGGCATAAACAGGTCACTCGCATGAGGTAGTACTGAGTCTGAAGGCATAAACAGGTGACTAGCATGGGGTAGCACTGTGTCTGAAGGTATAAACAGGTGGCTAGCATGGGGTAGCACTGCATCTAAAGGCATAAACAGGTGACTAGCATGGGGTAGCACTGCATCTGAAGGCATAAACAGGTGACTAGCATGAGATAGCATTGCGTCTGAAGGCATAAGCAGGTGACTAGCATGGGGTAGCACTGTGTCTGAAGGCATACACAGGTGACTAGCATGGGGTAGCACTGTGTCTGAAGGCATAAACAGGTGACTAGCATGGGGTAGCACTGCATCTGAAGGCATAAACAGGTGACTAGCATGCGATAGCACTGCATCTGAAGGCATAAGCAGGTGACTGGCATGGGGTAGCACTGTGTCTGAAGGCATACACAGGTGACTAGCATGGAGTAGCACTGTGTCTGAAGGCATAAACAGGTGACTAGCATGGGGTAGCACTGCGTCTGAAGGCATAAACAGGTGACTAGCATGTGGTATCATTGCATCTTAAGGCATAAACAGGTGGCTAGCATGGGGTAGTACTGCATCTGAAGGCATAAACAGGTGATAAACATGGGGTAGCAGGACAGTGCTATGTAATATTTACACAGTCTGCTTTTTAGCATTACTATGGACTAAACATACAGGAAGTGATTCATGCATTCTCCACAAGTATAAAAGTAATATTACAGCAACACATCCAATCAGAATACAAAGCATTGAAAAATCAGATTGAAAGCTTCATTCCATTGCGGCATATCTAGTCTGAACAAAAAAAGAATGAAAATGTCAAGTAGTTCCTTTACATTTGTGATCAAACATTTAAAAAGCAATCTACCAGTATTACAAAACGCAAACCAAAGCCAGAACAAAAATTATCACACATGTAAAAGAATGAATTTACATTTGTTATCAATAAATATCCTAAGCAAAAAGTATATATAAAAACACACACATAAACCCCAACAATAACATATGCTCTATCAAAAAATTAAAAAAAAAAAACGTTTTAAATGAGGGGCTTTGACCCCCCCCCTTTATATCCTCCAAGATGGGAGCTCCTACACAGAAGGGAGTTCTAATGAAGAGATGAAAATTCAGCAAGCAAAGGAGAGGAGTAGTAGTGCTGAAATTGAAGTCATCCTCAAGTCTTGGTGAGTACCATCACAAGGTGGACTCTGTTTTTTACAAAATCTCACCAAGGCGACACTGATATATAGACTGTATTTATATAGCATGTATCATGGACAGAAGTAAGTTAAAAACAAAAAGAGATAACTGGGTGAACAAGACCAAGGATAAAAAAGTGCCCAGTCCTCGTAGGAAAAAATGACAGTGTAGAATCCTCAAAATATGGAAATATTCCAACAATGGGGCCAGACCAAGTCCAGGGGAAGATGCCCCCCCCCCCCATTGCAGAAGGAAGTAGTAGTCCACAAAAAAATCACAAAAATTGATTGGCCAAGGAAGAGCCATAAAGACGATATAGTGGACTACTGAGGATAAGAAAGTAATGTATGTATTGTTACTATTATGTAAAAAGCACAGAATTTCCAGACACAAGATATACAAAAAGATTAAGAGAGAGATTAGAGGAAAGTAAAATATTTCCACAAGAAAAACTGTCAGAAGCTTCAAATACTAATTTGCGTGCATTAATACAACAGATTTTTGAAAAACAGTATATAGATCAAGAAAGTTTGATCTGTTTGGAAAAAGAAGCATCTGAGGAAGTGCAAAAATATTAACAACAAAACCTAGAGATATTTGAAAAATATAAAAAAGGAATATAGACATGGGAAAGAAAGAGGGATTTGATTTGGTGCAATATTTATGCAAAGGAGAAAGCTAAGTTAACTAATATAGAGAAGGCAGTATCAAAGATATTCAAAGAGAAATACAGCAAAAGCATCCAGATATGGAAAATTTCACAGTAAAAAAATTAATAGCACAAAGATGTAATGTGGAAAAGAAGATTAGTAAAGCAGAAAATAAAGAAATAGAAGTTGAAGTTATGGAGTGCCTGCGAAGTGAAGGAATTAATGCAGAAAATCTGACACAGACTACATCACAGCATGATGGAGTGAGTTCCCATCATAAGGAAATCAAGAAGATCAAGAGACGTGAAGAAAAAATATGGACATGGGAAAGGAAAAGAGATTTAATATGGGGTAATATTTATGCAAAGGAGAAAGCAAAACTAACCAATATGAAAAGAACAGCACCAAAGATATTTGAAGAGATATACAGGCAAAGGAATCCAGATATGGAAAACTTTACAATACAAAAAATAAGGAGATTAAGGGAAAAAGTAGAAAAAGAGATTAGTAATGGAGAAGTCAAAGCAATAGAAATTGAGGTTATGGTACAGCTGCAAAGAGAAGGATTTAGTGTAGAAAATTGAATGCAGAAAGCACCACAACAGGCTAGAGCAACGGATATCCAAAGTAAGGGGAAACCAATGGAACAAGAAACAATTGGTCAGGTGCCATATCAAGATATTTTGGAGCCTTCTATAGGAAACCATTATAAACATTCATTTGAAGCTAGACAGCAAAGGAAGGAACAGGAAACTGTGGAAACTGATACAGTCAATGTTGAGTAGTGATATGCCAGTTAGTTCCACATGATAGAGCAACGGATGGCGCAAGATGAAGTTGAAGAGAATGTGCCACAGGAAGATGCTATAGAATCTTCTATAGAATGCCCACAGGAAACTGAAAATAAGGAATGTGCCCTCAGTTTGGAAGAAAAGGAGTTAAGAGAAGAGTTGCTTGATTTAATAGACTTAGACAGATATATCAAGATCAATGAAAGAAATAGACTGCAGAAGGTTAATAAAACCCCAAAAGTAAGAAGTTTGATAAAACAAATGAACGCAGTAATTAGGATTGTTCATAGAGATCCATGTGATATAACAGAAGTAAACAGAATATATTACTGTGCTGTTAAATTACTAACTGGTAAAGTTCTACCACAGGAACACAGGGTTGTAAGGCACAGGAAGGGGCAAAAGCGTATACCATCATGGAAATATCGAATAGAGAAAACTATAAAACATCTAAGACAAGAAGTGTCACTGTTAGAAGATTATAGAAGAAGGAACAGATCAACAAAAATACTAAGAAAGATAGATGTGATAAAAGCAATGCGCAGTATTAGAACAGACCAGGATCTATTATGTACTATCACAAATAAACTTAAAATTTCACCACAGGCGGAAAGACTTAGAAGATACGAAGATAAATATAAAGGAAGAGGACAAAATAAGCAATTTATTGATGATCCAAAAAATGTTATAGAGAATTTGGAAATAAGGTGAAAGGAATCGAAAGACCGCCAAAAAAAGAAGAAATAGATACATTTTGGGGAAGTATCTATGAAGATCCTGTAGAATATAACAAATATGCTAAATGGATAGAAGAAGTAAAAGAAAGAATAAGAAGTTTAATGGTACAGGGTATGAAATGGGATGAAATAACAGTCAGAGAGATTGAAACAAAGTTAAGAAAAGCCTCTAAGTGGAAAACCCCAAGCTCAGATGAAGTACCTAACTTTTGGCTTAAAGTATTAACTTATTTGCATGAGGATTTAGCCATGAGTAAGAACTATTTATATGCGCACCCCGAACAGACACTGCACTGGTTAACAACAGGAAAAACAATGCTCTTACTTAAGAGTAAACCTGCAAGCTACCCTAAAAATTATAGACCAATAACTTGTCTTCCAACGACATATAAACCACACAGGAATTGACACAGACAGAGTTTATAGTCATTTAGAAGAAAACTCAATTATGGCAGTAGAACAAAAGAGCAATAAAAGAAAGTCATATGGAACAAAGGATCATTTGTTGTTAAAGTTATAGTGGACAGTTGTAAGAAGGGGAAGAAGTATGGCATGGATTGACTACAAAAAACATTTGATAGTATCCCACATTCATGGATGAAAGAGTGCTTAAAAATGTATAAGATACACCCTACACTGATTGACTACATTACAGTAACAATGAAACAATGACAGACCACTTTGCAATTAAGTCATGATAAGGGACAGATTATTATCCAAGGGATAAAAATTCAAAGGGGGATATTCCAGGGTGACTCTCTTTCACCATTGCTATTCTGCCTTGCCATTAATCCATTAAGCTGTTTACTTAACAGCTTAGACCATGGCTACAATATGGCTCCTAGAAAACAACAAAGTCTAATGACTTTTCATCTTAACTGTATAGCTCATCAGATGAGGAACTGAAAGCACAGCTGCAGGTTCTCAAAACTTTTTCAGATGATATTGGAATGTCATTTGGTCTTGATAAATGTGCAAAAGCAACCTTTAAAAAAGGAAAACTGCAGCACCAGGAAAACGTCAGTTTGGGACAAGAATGTGATATAAAAGAACTTGAGCAAGAGGGAGTGTATAAATATTTGGGAGTTGGTGAAGGATCAGCAATAAAGCATGAACAAATGCGAATAAAATTCAGTAAGAAGTACTTTAGAAGACAAATGAATCCTGAGAACAGCATTGACATCTAGGAACAAGATCCAAGCTATAAATCAATTTGTTCTTCCTGTCCTAACTTATAGTTTTGGAGTGATTGACTGGCCCCAAAAAGTGTTGGATAGATTGGAAATTAAAACAAGAAGGATGCTTCATGATCACCAAATGATTTATAAAAATTAGTGTATACCAAGATTCAGAAAACAACAGGAAAGGACCACCACGAAATGAAACATAAACGAGGTTTATTCCAAGGACATAAAATAAGCACTTTCACGTGCTACCAAGGCACGCTTCATCAGATTTCATCAAACTAGTTGAGCTTCAAGATATATATATATATATATATATATTCATTCCATCTAATTCAATTAGCACACATAATATCAGTCAATCAATCAAGTGAAGTTAACTCATTGTGATACTTTGGTCACTAAATTTCATGGCTGCATTATGCAATATATTAAAACCTTATTCACAATTATATCATAATGTACAACATTCCCGATACTCTTAAATCAGTATAAAAAATGTCATAGAACAAATTCATTCTAATCAGGGTAAAAACAGGAATGAATAAAAAGTGTATATATATATGCAAAATAAATAAATAAGCATATAAATAAAAATAATACATATAACTGTTAAATATAACCATAATGTATAATATTGAATGAAATATCATAAAAAATAAAATTAAAATTAATGAATAATTATACAATAAATATTATTACTATATGTATATAACAGCAATTTTACATGAATTGAATATTTCTCTTTGACTACCTACCTATCTTCTTGCAACAAGAATGGATTTGATACTAACAAATTGATTAAGACCCGGTTCCACATGCACTCTCAGCTTAAAAATCCAGCATAATTCTACTGACTCTAAATGATTCATATTATCACCACCCCTCTTATTATTAGTAACTAACTGTAAAACCCTGAATTTGAAACTATGGTCCATATGGACTGCAATGTGTTTGGCTAATGCATTAAGTTGATTCATCTTCTTGATGTCATATATGTGGCTATACATCCTGTCTTTTAATTTCCTTGATGTCATCCCTACATAAAATGCTGTACATGTAGCTAAATAAATAAGGTTCATACTAGTGCATGTTGCATAAAATTTAGGTATAAACACATAGTCCAGTGTAGGGTGAACAAAAGGTTGCTCATCAATAATAAAGTTACACATACTACATTTATTACATGGAAAAGTACCTGACCGTAACCATTCCCTATGTATCTCTTCCTGCTCTATATGTGTATGTTCTATACAGAGTAACCTTTTAAGATTCTTACTATTCTTATATCTAAACATAGGTGTCTCTCCTATTATTTTTGTAATGGAGGGGTCTACAGTCAGTACATCCCAATCCCTTTTAATAACATCCACTATTATTTTATTATCATTAGTATATCTGGTTGTAAATGCAACTTTAAAACTATCAAAAACTTTTCTGGGGCCACTAAAGACTTTAGAAGACACGTTAATCCTGAGAACAGCATTGACATCTAGGAACAAGATCCAAGCTATAAATCAATTTGCTCTTCCTGTCCTAACTTATAGTTTTGGAGTGATTGACTGGCCCCAAAAAGTGTTGGATAGATTGGAAATTAAAACAAGAAGGATGCTTCATGCTCACCAAATGATTTATAAAAAATAGTGTATACCAAGATTATATAGTCCCTGTTCCGAAGGAGAGATGGGCCTCCTTGAAACTGATTACATGTATAGATCTGCACTCGTAGGACTCCACACATATCTACTGACCTCACAAGATCCAAATGTAGTGAAAGTTTTGAAACATCAGGAATATAATAAATCTAAGATTATGTCTCTGCTTAATTTAGCAGAAGCATATCGACGTCAAGCAGGAATGGAAATCAAACCAGAAGTGGATAAAAAACAGACAGCATTAACATCTTTGCCAAAAAACAAAAGAAAGAAAGAATATAAGGTGAAGGACCAGATGAGAAGGCAAGAAATGTGGGAAAAACATAAATATAGTTGCAAGTATAGAAAACTTCTGGAAGAGCCTCATGTTGATCAAGAACAAATGCAGGAATGGTTAAGGAGAGGTGAATTCAAACCAAAAAATGAAAGGTTAATATTGGCAGTCCAAGATAGTGAGCTACATGCACGCTGGTTTACAAAGTCCATTGAAAATGGAAAAACAGACAAATGTAGGTTTTGTAAAACTGAATTGGAAACAGTCACTGGAGATTGTACAAACATTGTGGTATTGAAATTGCAGAAAAACACTGGAAGCATGACCCACAAAGAATCATAGAAAATGATGATGTTTATATTACATGGGATCACCCATTACCAACAGTTCAAAAGATAAATGCTAGAAAACCGGATATAGTGGTACAAGAAAAGAAGACAGAAGAAGCATTGATCATTGAAGTCACCACACCCAGTGACTACAGTGTCTTATGTACAGAGAGACACAAAGTCATAAAATACCTGGATCTGCAGGCAGAAACGAGACTCGTGTGGAAGAAAGATACCCAGACAGTTCCAGTAGTAGTAGGGGCAATGGGTCTTATAAACGGGTCTTATAAAAAACAATTTACAATCGTATTTAGATATGTTACCAGTTCATGTAACCCCGTACGAATTGCAGAAGTCATTACTGGGCACACTGCGGGTGCTGCAAAGATAGAAACAATACTAATTTCATGAACTTTAACTGTACTTTGACTTAGGAATGGGGTCCTTTCCCATCATGGTATTAGAAACCCAAAAGACGTGGAGAAACTAAAAAAGGATAACTGGTAATTTGTAGGAAAGGGAGGATGTGTAGTCTGTCATTTTTGTGAATGGCAGCATACAATAAAAATGCAAGTAGACGGCCATAAAAATAGATATATTTTGAATTAGACTTGGCCATTTTAAATTTCTTGATAGAAATGCAATCAACAAAAGTGCAAATAGAAATTAACTGTAAAGGGAACTTGTAATATTGTCAAACAGGCATGTAAGAATAGATAGTGATATTTATGGGCCTTAATGGTCACACTGAGAGGGAGGATAGCGGAATGGTGAGGATGCAATGAGTAGAGGTGGCAAAGGTGGATGAGTTTAAATACTTGGGATCAACAGTTCAGAGTAATGGTGAGTGTGAAAAAGAGGTGAAGAAGAGAGTACAGGCAGGATGGAGTGGGTGGAGAAGAGTGTCAGGAGTGATTGGTGACAGACAAGTACCAGTAAGAGTGAAAGGGAAGGTCTACAAGAGGGTAGTGAGACCAGCTATGTTATATGGGTTGGAGACAGTGGCATTGACAAAAAGGCAGGAGTCCGAGTTGGATGTGGCAGAGTTAAGGATGCTAAGATTTGCACTGGGTGTGACGAGGGTGGACAGGATTAGGAATAAATATATTAGAGGGTCAGCCCAGGTTGGAAGGTTTTGAGACAAAGCTAGAGAGGCAAGATTACGTTGGTTTGGACATGTGCTGAGGAAGGATGCAGAGTATATTGGGAAGAAGATGCTAAGGATAAAGCTACCAGGTAACAGGAAAAGAGGAAGGCCTAAGATAAGGTTTATGGATTTGGTGAGAGAGGACATGCAGGTGCTTGGTGTGACAGAGCAAGATGCAGAGGACAGGAAGAAATGGAAACAGATGATCTGCTGTGGCGACCCCTAACGGGAGCAGCTGAAAGAAGAAGAAGAAGAAGATAGGTCACACTGACTAAGAGGCCAGTCACTAATGGAGTCCTTCAGGGTTCTGTGCTGAGTTCGCTCCTTTTTTGGCAACTACTTCTCGAAAGGCAAGGCCAGTGTGAAGGGTACCAGACTGACCAAGTTGGTAGATGATTGCAAACTAGGAGTAGTCATAGAATCACCCCAAGATACTAGCATCCTACAGAAAGGACTAGCACAGACATATTTCTGCTGCCAAAGCCACAGCTTAAAACTCAGTGCCAAGAAATGCATAATAGTATCCCTTGAGAACTCAGCCATCCTAGGAAATTACCTCATCACTAACACACCATTAAGAGTAGAATCAGTAGTCAAGGATTTGGGTAGATATATAGATAGTAACCTGGCTTTCAAACATGTCTCTAAGGTAGTAAGGAAATCATTCAGTGTTGCATAACTTAATTTCTTATCAGGCCCATCATTGAGTATAATGCCCACTTTGGTACTTACCTGACTGGGCACATTCAACAACTGGAATGTCCATAGTGGTTCCTCTCAAAAAGAATACAGGGTGTAAACAGCATGTCCTATGCAGATTGCATCAAAGCCATATATCTGTACTCTATTTTCTACTGACTGTTGTGAAGCGATCTATGCTGGTCATAGAAGGCATCCCTGGATTCACTATGATGGACCTTTTGCATAGCCACAAAACAAATAGCATCAAAATTACTCAGCCCAGGGATGTAAAGTTTGCTTGCAATATAAATAGGAGATGTTGGAAGGACAGGTATGTGTCTCATAGAATTCCCCTTCTCTGGAACAGATTTCCCACCAATGTAAAGCAGAGTTCTTCTTTAACCCTGTGCAAAATAAATGTGGACCAGTGTGTGGGAAATTAGAAATTCACCCCAGATCTAGAAACATTGTCTCTAATGGACAGAGGCAACATGTAAATCTTGCTGTAGTACATGCACACCTTAAAATAACATCTAAGGCACATAAACTTGCAGGATGTAATTGGGATGCTTGGCTAGACTTATAAAGACCCCAGTGGTCATTAGCCTAGTATATACCTATGAACCTAAAAAGAACCTAAAAAGATCAGTGGCCTCAAAAATCTTAGTTATCAGGAAAGCCTGGCAGCCCTTTCTCTGTACTCAGTCTCTTTCAGATTTCTCCATAGAGATCTGTGTCTAGCATTTTGTGCCATGAAAGATCTAAACCTATTTGATCTCCTATTTCTTCGCAGAACTAATGATACATCAAATACTTGCTTAAAGGAACTAAAATTTCATCAGCAGATAAATAAGGGACATTGCTGTCACAGATTCATATCCCATCATGTCCCTCACCTGTGGAACAAACTTTCATTTCATGGCGTGTTAGATTCGTATTCCAATATATCCCTCACCTCTGAACAAACTTTCACTTCATGGCGTGATAAATTCATATCCAAACAAATCCCTCACCTCTGGAACAAAACTTCCGCTTCATGTCAGGCAGAGTAGCCACCTTCAAGGTAAACCTAGATAATTTGATAGGCAGCCTCAAATTACCTCCCAGTCTATCATATCTTGATCTCCTTTAGACTAGAGAGAAATTTTGAATAGGGTTTTATGGTTAGGCTTGGTTGCTCATACTAATGAAAGAGCACAGACGTAGAAACTATTACATGCTAAAATGTGATACACTACTGCAATGGACAATAATTTATTAATCAGGAGCATAGATGTTGTTATACAGTTGTAAAAGCTTTATTTGAAAAGGGATATACATCTTTGAAGAGTTATGAGCATACACATTTCAGATAAAATGATATCCTTAAAACACACAGATTAAATGTTATGTGTATAAACTATTGTTTGGAAGCAAAAGTATGCACTTCTGAATAAAAACGAGCTTATAAGTAACAATTAAGACATTTACAAGCAAGTGTGAGTGTGTGTGTGTGTGTGTGTGTGTGTGTGTGTGTGTGTGTGTGTGTGCGTGCGCGTGAGCATATGCGTATACTAAACTCTAGTAGCAAGAAAATTGAGCATTTCAGTTTAATTACATTTGAAATCCTTTAAGTGATCAACAAAGAAATGGAGGATATGTTTGATGTTTTGAAAAGCAAGATATATGATATGTGTAGAGTTGACACATATCTTACAGTTTTAGACAGGCTGGATATGTTAGATGTTTGGAGATGTAGATTATGCAGGCAGGATGTGTGGTATAGTCACAGATGTAGGATATGTGACATGTCCACAGAGGTAGATAATTATATATTTTCCTTAATTCTATGTGCAGAATGAGTGAAAAAGGGATGTGGAAGAATACTCCATACTAGAATTGTAAGAGGAGCCACAGAAAGAAGTTGTACTTATTATTGAGAATTTCCTGATGAAACACTTTCGGAAGATTTGGAAAAAGGGCGTAATGTGTCATGAGTATTGCACAGAGAGTAGAAGAGGAAAAGGATCATTTTAAGCATAAATTAACAGATGGTTCTCTGATAGGTGATCATTCATTCTTAAAAAAATGGATGCTACTTTTACTTTTTGGACCATAGGAACAGCGTAGTTGTGAAAGTGTTTTAATTGTTATTTATAAGCATTATTTGTTATTAATAGTTCCCTGAAGTATTTTGTTTCCAACAGTGCAGCATTTTATTTTCCTTATGTGACAGTTTGTTGTTGGCCTCTCATAGTAGTCTCATGTTTGTAGTAGTTTTTTTTGCCTTTGATGTCAGATGCAGAGTTTTGCTGGCTTCTGCATCTTTGCTGTTGGTTCAAAAAACAAAATCATTATGTTGTGGTCTTTCTTTTGCTGATAACAGTTTAAATGTAGGGTTATGGTTTTTGGTTCACTTTTCTTTTCTACACAACATCAGTTATTCAGTGGAACTGCTGTGTATAGATGTTCTACTGCCTTATAAAAAGTGTCAGTCTTCTCTGAATCAAAGTATGTTTTTCAGATTTATATAGCAAAATGGCCTAACTTCAGCAGTGTCTTATAAGAAATAATGCCACTTAGAGATTTACAAGTGTAAACGTGTAATTAAAGTTTAGTGACTCACACTAATACAGTTAATCCTGTACAGAATTTACGTGATGCAATGCTCTTAAATTTTCTATTTGCGTCATTAATTTTGCATATAGTAACGCTACCATTATTTTATATTCTGTCAGCTCTGCATCTGAGGAAGAAAGTGCAGATGGTTATGATTTAGCTGTATTGCCAGGAAATGAATTTCAGCAACTAATCAGAAGAACTGCAGAATCCATGGATAGAATGGTAAGAGACAGATGTAAAAAATAAACAAATTAATTAACTGACTTCTAATAAACATTTAAATGCAAGTTACAGTTCTATATAGAGGACAGCATTCGCCAAGATGGTCCTTGCCCTGAAATGGATGCATCATGGTTTTACAAAAGCCAGTTAAAAGTAATGTATGTATTCCAAGAATAGCTCTTACAAATCTCTGTTGCAAATATAAGTCTGCATAGTAAACAAAGGAATGTTGACTGGAATAATGTTAGCCAAGAGCTAGTATAATGTAAAGTGGAAACATGAAGGCGAAAGATAAGCTACAAAATTATTAAACATATGGAAAATTAGGCTGGATTTTATTTGCAATGAGTAGGCATCACAGCAAGTTGATGTTATAGTTGCTTTTATAGGTATGCATTACTAACTGAAGAGTGAGAGTGGGAGGACTACCTGTATACAGTGATATCGCAACCAAAGTACACCTTGAGATATTAGTTTTCAACAGGCCACAAGGAGCAACAGTGGAAGATCTTAACAAGTTTTAAAAGACAGGAGTCATCAAATTACTAGTTCAAACATAGTGTAATGCAGAACTGTAGCTATATCAGATGCCAGCAAGAAAAGGTATGCAATGTCATAATGAAAAAATATCTGCAGCAGGGAAACCTTAGTCAAATAAAGGGCATACTTAAACACATATATGACATGTCTTTTTAGGGTATATCCTGGAGATATGTTATAGCAATCTGTTCAGTATTTAGTTATAGCTAACCCTTGTTTGAGATTTGCTTTCACAACAGATGTGCATTCAGTTTATTTACTGTGTATTATTATATATAATAGTAGTACTTCATTTAAGTCTGAAACAGAAGTGTATTAGAAAACTCTAAAGGAACATACATATCTTAATGCCACAAGTACGTATCTCATCTTTATTAAAAGAAATGTGATCCAGTCCAATTTGAAAAGGATTTCTAGAATGAGTACTAACCAGAATATGGTTGGGTATTGGGCTTAAGTTGATTTTATGGATAGAGGTTATACATTTATAATTACTGATAAGGCTGTGCAAGAAGTGGATGCTATCAGGGCATCTGAGTGTGTTTCATACGTAATAGTTGATGCAGAGGGTTATGACTGAGGTGAATCTTGGCATCCGTGATGAAAACATATAAATCTGGTTATGATCAGTGAAACCCAGTCATAACTCTTTGTACACAGAGTTTTATCTACTCCATGTACTACCTGTGACAAAAAAAGCCAAAGTGTTTTACAAGCTTTGGAAGCTAGTAAAGCATTTAATAAGTGCTGGTACATAGACAGCAAGTAAGGAAAAAGTCAGAAACAATTTTTAAATACTGCTCTAATTTAAATAAGTGACTTTGTACCTCTCAAAAACCCACATTTTTGCATAACTTCCAGATTTTTGCCTCATATTTTTGGTCTGTTCCTCATAAATTTTATGATTTCCTTGCAAATCATTTAGGATGGATGTCAGTAGATAATGAGAGACATTTGAGTTTCAGTCTTCGTATCCTTCAGAAGATGTATGCCAATACAAAACCTGTTATTCTGTTAACTTTCTAAGTTTATGAGCAGTAATTAAAATCTGCCCCTATTTTGGGGCCTTTATCTCCTTGTTATTTTTGGCTTTGTCTAGATCTCTTACACTAAGAGTTTTAGATGTATGAGTTACAGAAGGGAACTGAATTAGAAAGTACAATGAAAGATAAACACAATTCACTTCTACATAATCTTTATCATGCTTCATTCTCCCACTTCTTTACCAATGAAGTGCTGCCATAACATTTTGGAGAACATATAAAATTATGAATATACAATTCACTTCTAAGTTTCAAAAAGAGTCAACTTCTATGAATATAGAAGGAAAGACATTTAGGGACTGAAGGAACATCCCTTCCATTATACCTGACCGTCACAGTGCTTAGGGGTGTGTAACAATTGTTACATACCTCTAAAAGTGCTGTTACAGTCAGGTATCATGCTGCAGTAGTGCATAACAGGTTTATATTTTTTTCCAGTTTTGGAATGTAATCACAGTGCTCCACGCACTACAATATTGCTATAAATAAAGGTAGGATTGATTATGGTAATATAGCTAAATTTAGTTATTTTTTTTCCAGGCAATTGAATGCCATCAAAATTGTTATTTCTAATAACTGGAACATGCTATTAGACAGTAAGGACTTACCAAGGATTATTAGTGGTTGGCCTGAATTTATTTATAAAATGTCACCAAATATTAAATCCATCTTAGAAAGTAGGATTAAGCATGAGTAGTACTGTATTAAGAAAATAACATTTCCATGTGGTAATTGTACACTTGTAAGTGTGATTATAAATCCTCTATCTATTCATCTCCTTAATTAAAAATCTTATGATTTTAGTAATTATGCAAGTTGTTATTCTAAAATTCTCATTTATGTAGCTAGTTGTCAAGTGTTTAAGGGCTTTTTTAAATAAGTAACAGTAAGACTGTGAAATCTGCAAGCAATAATTTATGAGTATTTGCATGATGTAAAGACAAGTAATTATAACAATGTTCTGGTTTTAAATATTTTAAATGTGGTTCCCAGTTGAAATATTGAGACTTGGACTGCCAAGTTATGAGATACCAAAAATAAATAAATAAAAAGACCAAAAATACAGGAAAAGAGCAAATGTCAAACATCACTCATCTCCTCTGAACTTGCTTTTTGCAAGCCCCCTTACCTCCACAGTTATGCATAACAACTCTGAGACTGCTCTACATCAGAAAAAAGGGAATATGCCGAGAAATGTCAGTCTCTGACTTGGTATATGTCCTGATTCTCTATTCTCAAGCCATTTGATCTGCACATCACATCACTCTGCACATCACATCACTCTGCAATACCGGTCTAGAGATAAATGTTTACCTTTACATTTCATGTGCTAGATGTAAAGATTGTGATAAATTCGGGAAGTGATTTTAATACAATGTTTATAATAAAAAAATACCATTAGCAAGCATCATTAGATGCTAGGGGTTTCCCTAGCCACAAAGGAAAAACTCCAAGGCATGAACCACAACTCTTCTCAAATGGATTAGGGTATTGAATAGACTCCTTTCTTCCCCATTGCCTTTTCTGGTAGGATTAAAGTAATGTTCATGCCAAGCCAAAGTGTGCAAATAATAAATTTTGCAGGTAATAACATGGGATTCATTCATGTTTGCTTTCTGCCTGAATAAAACAAAAAAAACTAAGCTGTTTAGAGAATTTTGTTGACTTTCATGGAATCAAGATATGTTCTATTACAGACATATAGTTCAAAGATTTGTCCTGTCTTCCACATATGCCTGCTTACTACTGTTTTCACTTAGTTCAGCCCACTAAACTAGGCTGTGGTTTATCTATTTTCTTAAATTAAGACTTTCAAAAGTAGGAATGGAGAAACAAATTATGGGGATGTAGTACTCCACAACCAGTTTACAGCAAATACCTCAAACTACAGTTTTGTAATGCATCACACCTCCTTCATGTCAACTGAATATAATGCTTGATAAAATTATAACCTTATCCATAATAGAAAACTGTGTTGTACTCGGTGACCTAAACTATCCCTCCACTAACTGGGAATACATTGTGTCAGTCAATAATCAGGCTCAAAAGCTACTAGACATTAAAAATGTTGGACTGATGGCACAAAATGCTTGTGGGAACAAAATCATATTGGATACCATCTTGAGAAGCATCTCTACCAGCTGTGCTAACCAAACACTGCTTCACTCCCTTTTCATTCTTACCATGCGCTGTCATATTTCTCATACACACCAAACAGAACTTAAAATAATTATTCCACCTTCAATAATTTTCAAATGGCAAACACTGTGCCCTGAACAACACATTTTGTCTGTCATCTGGAATCATATATTATGGCTCACTCCTCCTCTTTCTCAAATTGTAGGTAAATCATTAACAACCTTCTACAACACTTTATGAATGACTTCATCACTGTGACGTATAAGTGCAGAGGAAAATAATGCAATAAACTTAAATGGCGGTGTTACAAAATCAACATATTATTAAACCAAAATAAAAGAGTGTACAAAGAACCTGATGTAATGCAATAAGGCAAAAAGAACACACTAAACAATAAAAAAGCTTAATTTGAGGAAAAATTGACATCAGGATAGATGAAAATAACAAACTCTCCAACCACATCCAAAAAAATGAAGGTGAAGGGAACAATGATATAGTGTGGTTGAACAAAATGGTTTCAATCCCATCAGAGACAACAGTTTTAGATAACACGCATACATATTTGCTGAATATTACAGACCACAAAAGGGAGCTTCTTCTACTAATCCTCCCTGCAACACAATTGCACTCAGCATAATAGCTGAATTAGTCATCTCTGCCCTCAGTAAGATCAGAAATGCCAGCTACATGGGGTCAAATGAGATATCACAAAGCATAACTTGTGCAATAAAAATAGTCTTAATATTCCAACAGAGCTTTAAAATTGTCTGTGACCCTGATATCTGGAAGCAGACTACTGCAGTCCCAATACAGAAGGACAGACCTTCTGCAGACCTTTATATGAACTCCACAAGCATATTGTACAAAGTGATGTAAAGACTCAGCATGGAACTTATTCAGGCAGACACAGGGATCCTCCTTCTGCGTGGCCTCACCTAGTATCCTTTTGTCAAAGTAGATCATGTTTGTCAAGCTTTGTACATTTTTGAGAGTGTGACTGTCACATTGGTTTACATTTTATTTGGCAATGCAGGCTATCTCAGTGTGGCTAAAGTTAATAAGACAATCCCCCATGATGGAATTGTAAATATTCTTAGGGAAGCTGTATACTGTTATCTGCATGGTTGTATAAAGTGGATAAGGATCAGACAACTCCTCTTCCTACCATCCTTGTCACTAATGGAGGCCATCAAGCTGTATTAATGCGCAACAGGGTAAGTGATACCGGGTAGTACTAGACTGGTCAAGGTCCAGTGCCTCATTGCCTGTGGAAGGTTTGATATTCCCTAATACTGCCCACAGTGAAGGGTATTGTTAAACTTTGAAATGGCTTATAAATGGATTAGTTCTGATCTCTATTATGCTCACAATTTTATGTTGTAAAATTCTTCCTGTGCCCCCTTGTTTTGTTAAGCTGTGAAGTGTCTGAGAGGCACGCTATTTTTTAAGCCTGCTTGGTTTTGTAAGCATTCATAGCATCAGTGCATCAGTGACCCAATAAAATGCTTTTAGCCTGAATTAGTAGGCTGCAGTAGGGATAATAACACTTATAACATCAGCTGAACTGTAGGTGAATACTCACCAGAAAAGTGTCTGGACATTCACAGTAAGTTCCTCAAACCAATGAGTTAGCTTGCAGTTACATGGTATAGTTTGGACCAGGGATGCAGTCTTGTAGAATGTATATACATACAGATTGTTGTTCAACAATTTGATTAAAGTTTATATAAAGCAGTCATGTCAGTGGCTGGGAGAGATATGGATCAGAAACTTCAATTCTTACTCAAGTTGAGGCTTGTTGATATCGCAGATGAAAGGAAGGTGTTTATCAAGTTTTACATGGAAGTTACAGCCACATTTCTTTTCCTTATCTGCAGACATTGGTGGCAGTCTGTTATCAATGTAAACTGCTCATCTCTTATACTGTAGTAAGACATGCTTTGCCAAGGATGGTCCACACCCGTCCCCTCTAGGCCTTCAAATAGAGGCTAAAACTTTATTGTCCCCCATAGAGCCTGTTTTAGGCAATGCCAAGTTTACAAACTTACTGGCATAGCAAAATGAACTCAGCTGAACCTCATGGTCTGTCGCCTCTTTTTCCACTGTCTTGGATGGAAAGAGGCAGTCAGCAAATCGTGTCAGAACCAGCAACCACCCCCCCCCCCCATGTAAATGTCTAAAACATATAACTTGTGGGACACATTTGGGCTGCGCAGCTAGCCTTATTAAAGGCCACACCTAGGAAACTAAGCATCATGTAATTTATACCAGTAAAAAGGCAAGCTTTCTGGTTAGGCTTGTATAAGTGTTACTGTGATAACTTCCATCAACGTATTGTGCACAGTGTTCAGTGATGGGAGTAATATATTACAATATGTAATACATTACTGCAATATATTATAATTTCTAGTAACTAGTAATGTAACTAGTTACTGTTTCAAAATAGTAACTAGTAATATATTACTTTTTTTAATAGCTAGTAACTTAAATGTGTATTACTTTTGAGTTAAACAAGTAGATGTCCTTCTATTCAATGCTGCAGTATTCTTTACATATGGGTTGTCTTCCGTCCTATGACTTGATGTCCAGGCAATATACAAAAGCTTCTAGCCACTGCCAGTACATGGGATGTCACACATATGTTATGACAATGTCAGCCATAAAAGGGATGTCTGCACGGACCATCCCCAGAACTCTTCTGCTGCCATTCACAAGGTTGCCTCCTGTTTATGGTCTGCCGTCAGATTCCGTGTGTTGCTGCTAACTTCAGCTTCAGAGAAATGTCCCATTGTAGATTTGCTTTTTTGCTACTGCTGTTTGTTTGTTTAGGTTGGGAGGGTGGCCTAATGGTTAAGGTGTTTGCCTTACAAACACAAGGTGCAGGGTTTGTGTTTCACAAGGGATACTTGGCTAAGCTTAAAATGGCTCACAAGGGCAGCTAGCTTAGTACTAATCTATGAACCTAATCTATGTTATTGTTCATGTCATCCAAGAAGGATAAATATAGGTGTGGAAGGCAAATTCCACATAAAGATCACCATGATCTTTGCCTTTTCTGTTTAGGGCCTAGTCACGCTTACCACTCCTGTTCTATTTGTCAGGCTTTCATGCCTAAGACATTGCATAGCTGACTTTTGGCTCTAAATATTTACTTAGAAAATCAGCAGTTAAAATGTCTGGCTAAAGCCATTATGGAGGATTCTGGGGGTCCTTCAGCCGAACCGAGTTTGAAGAGGAAGGTGAGCAAACAAAGGCCTGAAACCTCTCCAGCTGTGCCTCTCACCTCCGATGTATATCTTCAGATCAGTGAACACCTGGTGGTATGATCAGAGGCCAGATCCACTTCTGCGGTGGGTGCCTCTTTGGAAGCTGCCAAGGTATCAGTTCCTAGCATGTCTGAGGCTTTGCAGACGTCCACTTTCGGCAACATGGGAGAACTGTGGCTTGTTGGGCTTGAGGATTCTGGGGACGTTCCTGTCATTCCAGCTAGGTATCCTTCTTTGTCTACCTTGGACGTTAGGCCTACGTCAGTCTCTTCTGCTTTGTCTCCTCAATTGGAAAGACATGTCAAAAAGAAACATAAAAATAGACATTCCAGTGTTCCTTCTGCTCCACAATCTGACTGGGATGCATTTTCCCAGGATCTTATTAAGGCTTTGATGGCCTTGAAGACATCTACCTCTCTCCCTCTACCTGCCTTCACTCTAGCCCCTGTTCTACAGTCTGCTGGATTCCAGATTCTTCCCTCTGACAATGATGGTTCCATGGCATATTCCACCCAAATTACCTCTCCTCTGGAATATGCCTCACCTGAAGAGGAATCAAATGGAGAGGATTCTACAGATGAAGAGATTTTGGAGAAACTATTTATAAAATGAGAGCATTCTTTAAGTGGGATTGTTCCCAGATTTCTGAGGAACAGAAGATGTATTATGATCTTTTGCAAATGGAGGTCCCTTTTCCTTCTGCAGTGCCTCCAGTCCTGTTAGCTTTCTTGGATGCCTTTGCCTCCTCTTCTAAGATTCCAGATTCTCAGGCTCCTGCTCCCAAGAGACCAGACAGATTTTATAAAGTGCCAGATGAGTGTAAGTTTCTTTATAAGTGTCTTTCAGTGGACCCTGCAATAGTCTCCATAGTCACGTTTATCTCCTTCTGCCAAACTTTTACCATCTGATAAGGAAAGTATGATTCTTGACAGATTTGGTAGGAAGGTCTATACCTCATCCACTTTAGTTTTCAGAGCTAGCAATTACCAGACTCACATGTCTAGGTATTCATTGGCCTTGCTTTCTCAGGCTCTCAAGCTTTGGCTCAGTTACCAAAATCGGAGGTTAAAATTCAGGTTCTGTCTCTTTTGGCTGCTTCCTCACAGGTTGCCAGACATTCCTTTAAGTGCAGCTATGATGCTCTTGAGGCATCTTCCAGAGATGCTGCTTCAGCCTCTGTGCTTAGGAGACATTCTTGGCTCTGACTACAATCTCTTCCTGAGGATATTAAGGCAAAAATGACTTGATGCCTCTTTGGATAAATCTGCACTTTTTGGTTCTGCAGCTGCAGACTTATTTGAGACTCTGCAAGAAAAAAAGAAGGAGCTCCAATATTTGAAACACTTGCTTGTTTCACCTGTACCTAAATTTCATAGGAACTTCACTGCCAAAACTTCCTTTGTTAGGAGACCTGTTCATTCCTCTTCTGCATCTGCCCCTGCTTCTAGGTCTAAAACGTCAGTTAGAAGACCTCCATTGTCAAATTCGTCTGCCTCAGCTCCTCAAGCACAGCAAGCCTTTCAGGCCAGGCCTAGCACTCTGTGACAACCATCATCCTCTTCCAAGTCATACTTCTCTGTCTGTTTCTCTCTCCCTTTCTTTTCCAGCTGGGCAAACATCACTCAGGACTCCTGGGTCCTATCCATCATTCATAAAGGATATTTCATGACTTGGAAGACTCCCTCCTTTCGTGTGGATACCACATCCCCCCTCCAGTCAGCTAGAGTTGTTCCCTCAGATCCTATCACAACGTCTTTCACAAGGCACCATCCAGAATCTTCCTCTGGATCAGACAGGAAGAGGTTTCTATTCCAGAATGTTTCTGGTCCCGAGAAAGGATGGTCCTTGGAAACCAATTCTAGACCTCTCATACTGAAGCACCTTTCTAGAGGTAACATCTTTCCACATACTGTCCCTTCAGATGCTCTTTCCCCTGATTTCTCACCTTCATTCATGGCATCCTTGGACCTCAAAGATCCTTACCTAGACATTCCTATTCATCCTATTTACAAGAAATGTTTACATTTCTCGGTGGGTTCTTTGCACTTTCAGTTCTCTGCCTTGCCCTTTGGTCTCTCCACAGCCTCAAGGGTATTCACAGAGTGCTTGGCCCCTGTCATTGTCTTCTTGAGGATCCAGGAGATTCAAGTTTATCCCTGTCTGGATGACCTCCTCTTTTTTGCTCTCAATTCAGAACAGTTGTCTCAAAACCTTCAGCTGGCCATTCATCTCCTTCAAAACCTAGGGTTCACTATAAACTTCAAAATATCCACTCTGGCCCTATCAAAGGATCACATTTTCCTGGGGTGCAGGTTCAAAACAGATCAGATGATGGTTTTCCAAGAGACAAGGTTCAAACTCTGACTACCTTGATGGAAAGCCTGCTGTCTCTTCCTTCCATCTCAGCCAGGGAGTTTCTAAGACTCCTGAGATTCATGGCTTCTATGATTCCCATACTGCCCTTTAGAAAGCTTCACATGAGGAAATTTCAGTGGTACCTGAAGATATTTTGGTCTCAGCATGCACACCCTCTATATGATTTCTCATTGCCCTTCTTCTCTGCCTGAAAACAGAGCTCCTCTGGTGAATTCAGCAGCTGTCTTTGAATCCTGGCCTTCCTGTTCTCTTGCCTCAACCCTTCTCAACAGATTTTCACAGACGCTTCAGACACAGACTGGGGGCAACCTTTGCATCGAAGGAGGTTCAGGGTCTCTAGTTGGTCTCCATCTCAAAAGAGGGAGCACATCAAAAACAGAGAAATGAGGGCTCTGATCCTAGCCTTGCAGACTTTTTATCCTCTCTTTCTGCCAGGCCATTTGAAAGTTTTACCAAACAACACCACAGTTGTCTGGTAAATAAACAAACAGGGGGGCACCAAATCTTACCTTTTTTGCAGGTTAATTCTTAGGGCATGGGAACTAGCAATTCAGTACAAGGTTACCCTTCATGCTGTCTAATTATTCTCAGCCCAGACCACTGTGGCGGACATATAAAGCAGATCCATGTCACACTCCCACAAATGGATGCTTCACAAGGATGTGTTCCTGGATCTGGTTCACTGGTGGGGTACTCCACAGCTGGACCACTTTGTCTCCCCTCAAAACAGACAACTTCCTCTATTTTGTGCCAGAATCCCACATTCTCTAACTTAGAAGGTGGATGCCCTTTCCTTCTCGTGGAAGGGGATGTCTCTGTATGCACCCTCCCTTCCCTCTTATTCAGAAAGTCTTGCTTAAAATTCAGCAGGACAAACCAAAAATCTTGTTGGTGACTCCCTTTTGGCCAAAACAACATTGGTTCCCTCTTCTTCTGCAACTAGCCAGGGGCCATCATTGTAGGTTGCCTTGCTTCATCCACATCTCTCAACAGTGCAAATGACCCTGCGGGTGATCAACTTTGATCCCTTTTAGGCACCTTTTCTCACAGGATGTGCTCTGGGTTTTGCTGGAGGCCAGGAAAGACATACTGGAAAAGATTTTCCATCTGGTGCCTTTCAAGAAGTCTAGATCTGCTTTCTGTGGACATCCCCACAGTACTTTCATACTTGTGTTAGCTGCATAGCAGTGGCTTGCAATATTCTTCAGTTAAAGTCCACTGTTCTGCTGTTTCTGCTTGTCTTCTATTATCTCATCCTTTGGCTTCCAGATTGGAGGTAAAACTTTTCGTTAAAGGTATCCTACATATTAAGCCTCCAAGGAAGCCAGTACCACCACCTTGGGATCTTAATTATGTCCTAGAGAAGCTAACTGTGGCCCCTTTTGAGCCTGCTTCTGCTTCTCTAAGGTTTTGCACTTGGAAGACTGTGCTTCTGGTAGCTTTGACCTCAGTTAGGAGAGTTTCTGAGATTCAGGCTTTGATGGCATCTCCGCCTTTCCTGATTTTTCACAAGGACAGAGTCTCTTTGCACACTAAACCTTCCTTTATGCCTAAAGTGACAAATGAGAAGTCTCTTAACCAGTCTATCCAATTTCCAACCTTTTCTCTTCTCCTCAGTCTTCCAGTGAAAGGATTCTACATTCTTTGGATGTTCATAGGCAACTTAGATTTTAATTAGACAAAACTAAAGCTATCAGGAAATCTGATCAGAATTTTGTGTCTTTTCATCCCATTGCTCTGGGTTTACCTATTTCTAAACAAACAATTCCCTCTTGCATTTCTAAGACTATTGAGTTTTGTTATTTCTTTCATGGTAAGTCCCTGGCTGCTCCTGTTAGAGCCCACTCCACTAGATCTGTTGCTTCTTCAAGTGTTTTCTTTAAATGCTGGATACTAACTTTATTTTGGAAAACAACAGCCAGTTCACAAACAGAATTTAATACAGCTTAGCGCCTCGGCATAATAGCCTTCAATGAGCATAAATTACAGGCACACACCCACCACAATATATATCACAATTAGTTAGATAATTACATACATCAATTAGTCAATTAAACTAAATAACATTTAAAGAGAGAAAACATACAATAAAAAACTAAAAATATTACAATATAAAATTTATAATAAACTTTTCCAATTTACTTCTAAATTCAAACCATTAGGTGACATAGTATTATATTTCAAAATATAAATAGTTTCTTTAAACAACAAAATATTTTTAATTAATCTATCATCACCTTTTTTAAGGTGCAGGAGCATATTAGAGATATTAATAAAAGAGTAGTGACTAGTCCCATTGCATTGCACTTTATGGAGTGTCATAATAGTAATGCTGCATTGTTTGAATGTTGTGTTTTAGAAAGTGTCTTCATTAAAAAAGGTGATGATAGATTAATTAAAAATATTTTGTTGTTTAAAGAAACTATTTATATTTTGAAATATAATACTATATCACCTAATGGTTTGAATTTAGAAGTAAATTGGAAAAGTTTATTATAAATTTTATATTGTAATATTTTTAGTTTTTTATTGTATGTTTTCTCTCTTTAAATGTTATTTAGTTTAATTGACTAATTGATGTATGTAATTATCTAACTAATTGTGATATATATTGTGGTGGGTGTGTGCCTGTAATTTATGCTCATTGAAGGCTATTATGCCGAGGCTGTATTAAATTCTGTTTGTGAACTGGCTGTTGTTTTTTAGGCTGTTGCCTTTTCTTCTTTACGTGGTTTTTGATATTTCACATGGATACCAGTTCACTGCTTAACACACCCAGAGTTTTCAGAGAGAATTTTTCTCCTTCGGTCAATGGATTCAATTCGGAAGGTGACAATGTAAGAACTGTTAATGACACTAATGCTAGCATCTCTTCAGCCGTTAATAGTTTCGCTGGAGGGACTAGTATTCCGTTTCCCGCTAAGGCAGTGACAACGATAGCTGATGTTACAGCTAGACCAATGGATGTTATAAGTGGGCTTCCTGCAGTATTTCCAACTGCTGAGGACAGGGTGAGAACGAACACTCCTGTGGTAACGGCCGCTGATGTTGCAGTTAGACCGAAGGTTATGAAGGACGTTACAGGTGGGCTTCCTGTAGTGCTACCGAACGCCGAGGATATGGTGAGAGCGAATGCTCCTGTGGATGTGCCGGGTTCTTCGGCAATGATGGGTTCACACTCAGTTGGTAGGATTCGTGGTACCGATACCTTATTCAATCTTCATCGGGTAGATTCTGCAATGAATGCAGCACCTAATGGTAACGTTTCTTCTGATTATATTACTAAAATTTTGCAAGAAAGACAGCAAAAATTTATGAACCCTTTCGGTTCTCTTGGCGGCCGTGTTATTAATCCTGCATTTCCGCAGGATATTCAGGATAACATTAAAGAGTTTGAAAAACTGCTTTTTAGGGAAACTAAGTGTCACTTTAATTTGTTAGGGCTTCAAAGATATGTGGATCTTGATATCTCTCCACGGGGCTTACGAGCCTTTAAAAGCCCAGCAACACCTTTTGACAATGCAGATAATAATGACTTAATATTTAAAGACCGCTGGCTTTCAGCGGCCCATCGATGTGCAATGGAGTGGGTTCAGATATTAGTGGAAAGGGAACAACTTCTTTTGTCAAAGTTACAAGAGCAATTGCATATTATGCATTCTAGATTGTTGAGTGATATTGGTGTGGCTAAGGTTAATGATATTTTTGTTAACCTAAATGATAATTTGCATAAATATGAGACTGAGCAAATACAATATAAATCTGTAAAAATTAAGAGAGATATCAAAGATTATGATAATGGGCGTGCTTTCCTGTGGAAACGGAAACAAGCCTATCGCCCTTTGAAAAAATATGGAAATGTTAAAAATAATAGTAAAAAACAGCTTTCTGTATCCTTTGTTTCCTCAGAAGGCCATGGTTTTACTACAGATTCGGATACTGACTTTCCACCTTTGCCTGCTGCTAATGATTCCTTAGGGCATCAGCAACGCTTTCGGAGTGATGGCAATAATTCCAGACGAGGATATAAAAAGAAAAACTTTGTTACAGGTTCTTCTCCGGGTGAAGGACAATCTAGACAAACATCTAAGAAGGGCAGATGGACTTGATTTTTTGTATTCTGGCTTACTTAGTGGTAATAATGTTGTTAATATCTCTGGCTGCAATATTTCTGATGAAGAATTAGCTGTATTACAGTATGGTCTCAAATTTGTTCCCACTGTTTTTCCTAGACATCATATATTGAAACAGGAGTTATTCAAATTTGTTAGAAAACTTCATTTGAGATATTTTTTTTCAAATGACAAAAAAATGTTTATATATGATGAGCCTGTTTCCAGTTTTGTATATGATGATAGTGATGTTGATACTAGTATGGATAGCTACTATTCTTGCTTTTCTGATGATTCTCTGCCTTCCTTATATTCTTTGGCTTATTCTACACTTAATACTGAAGGTATTGATTTTCATAGTAAGTTTATTCCTCCTTACAATAATTCCTTTATTATTCATTTCTCTGAAATGATACATTTCTCGTTACAAGAAATGTTAAGTGTATGTAGGCATGATCAAAAGGTGTGTAATATGACTAAAAATGAATGGATGGCTATGAAAAATCTTTCTAGTAGACATGACATTATTATTAAAAAGTCTGATAAAGGCAATAAGATTGTAATATTGAATAATAAACAATATTTAGATATGTGTATGGAACATTTAAATGATTCGTCAACTTATGAGATTACTGATTATAATAAATATATTGCAGCCATGAAAGAATGTACTAGTTTATTGGACAAGGGAGTAAGATTAGGATATGTTTCTAAGGATGATTTAGATAAAAAATTTTGTTTGGAGAATTGCAATTTAGCTACCTTTTATTGTCTCCCAAAGCTTCACAAAAATATGAATAACCCACCAGGCCGTCCTATTGTTGCGGCCAGTAATTATTTTTGTCGAAATGTAGGTATAGTTATTCATAATTATCTGTCTACTTATGTGAAAAAATTAGATTCTTATGTTAAAGATTCTTTTGACTTTATTGATAAATTAAGTCATATTATCTGGACAGAGAATATGTTTTGGATTAGTATAGATGTAGTTAGTCTCTATACTAACATTAATCATTCTGATGGTCTACAGGCTTTACTATATTTCTTGGGGGATAATCCTACCACTCATTATATAATGGACTTGACTTCTTTTTGTCTTTCTAATAATTTTTTCAGTTTTAATCAAGCTATTTACCATCAACTTAAGGGTACTGCTATGGGGGCATCTTTTGCCCCCATGTATGCAAACCTCTTTATGGGTAAATTTGAGTTGGAATATGTTTATAATAATAAATTTTATAAAAATTTTGTTTTGAGTTACTACCGCTACATAGATGATTTGATTTTTCTATGTAGTGGTGGCAGGGAATATGTTTATGAATTTTTTTCAGATCTTAATAATAATAAGTATAATTTGTGCTTTGATGGTTTACAGTTTGGTAGTCAAGTTCACTATCTAGATATTATGTTAACTGGAGTGGTAGGTGAGCAGATTAATACTACGGTATATCGTAAATTTATGGATGGTCATCAGTTTCTTTATGGAACTAGTTGTCATCCCCCCCATACATTATCTGCTATTCCTTATGGAGAAATTATGAGATTATCTAGACTATGTAATAATGTGGTAGATTTAGAACAGAATATTTATGATAGTATTATTATGTTTTTGAGAAGGGGATACAATATTGATATATTGGATTTTTGTATTAATAAGTTAATGGATAAAACAAGTGTTAAAAAGGGTAATAAATGGACTGTTAGTAATAATAATCAAGAAATAAATAGTTTTTTGCCCTTTAACAATATGGTTAGTTCTGTTAATAGGAATAATAGGTGTTTAGTGGGTTCTAAGCAGGATGTATCAGATATTTATTTTGTGACTGTTTATAATTCTCATAGTGATAAAATTTGGGATATTATTAAATATTTTTGGAAATTTCTTGTTTCAGATAAAAATCTTTATAAGATTTTTCCTATTGTTCCTAAACTGTCCTTTAAAAGAGGTCAGAATTTATCTGATAAATTAATTAATACTTATTATATCTCCCCATTGGATAATGTATATAATAATTTGGCTATAGTAGGTACTAATGTCTGTGGCCATTGTAATATTTGTAAATTTGTAAAGCCATATTTTGATAATATTAATGGTATTTCATTTATACCTAAGAATATTTCTTCATGTAATTCTGAAGGAGTTATTTATTGTGTTCGATGTCCGTGTAAGTTATATTATATTGGTGAGACAAAGAGAAAATTCAAAATCAGAATGCAGGAGCATATTAGAGATATTAATAAAAGAGTAGTGACTAGTCCCATTGCATTGCACTTTATGGAGTGTCATAATAGTAATGCTGCATTGTTTGAATGTTGTGTTTTAGAAAGTGTCTTCATTAAAAAGGTGATGATAGATTAATTAAAAATATTTTGTTGTTTAAAGAAACTATTTATATTTTGAAATATAATACTATGTCACCTAATGGTTTGAATTTAGAAGTAAATTGGAAAAGTTTATTATAAATTTTATATTGTAATATTTTTAGTTTTTTATTGTATGTTTTCTCTCTTTAAATGTTATTTAGTTTAATTGACTAATTGATGTATGTAATTATCTAACTAATTGTGATATATATTGTGGTGGGTGTGTGCCTGTAATTTATGCTCATTGAAGGCTATTATGCCGAGGCGCTAAGCTGTATTAAATTCTGTTTGTGAACTGGCTGTTGTTTTTTAGGCTGTTGCCTTTTCTTCTTTACGTGGTTTTTAACTTTATTTTGGAGCCTGCTACGTGGTCTTCTGTGCTTACCTTTACCAAGCACTACAAGTTGGACACTATTTCTAGGTTTAGGGTTTGCTGGATTTTTGAAAAATTCTTCAAAGCATTTTTCCTCTTCTCCTTCCTCCTCCCAAGGTTCCTACGAAGCTTTGGTACTCTCCCATATGTAAAGAATACTGCAACATTGAATAGAAGGACATAGAATAGTGGTGTTATATCTTACCATAACCATAGATGTCCTTCTTTTCAATGGTGCAGTATTGTGTCCCTCCCACCCTCCCCCTGCATCTTGTCCCTTCCTTTTATGACTTATTTGTTTCCTTAGGACTAATGTTCCTCATGGGGCCTCCTTGTTCTGAGGATGATACGTGAGGACGTCCCTTTTATGGCTGACATTGTCAGACCATAAGTGCGACATCCTTTGTACTGGCAGTGGCTAGAAGCTTTTATATACTGGCCAGACATCGGGTCATAGGGCAGAAGACAACCCATATGTAAAGAATACTGCAACACAGAACAGAAGGACATCTACACTTATGGTAAGATATAACACAACTATTCTTTCTCAATGTGGGTGATGTCAGCCCCTAAAGAGTGATGGAAAACTTCTGGGGGGCCCTATATAGTATGGATAGTAATCAGATGTTAGGAAGTAACAGAGACTTTGAAGGGGCAATTTGGATAAAAAAATTACAACATAATCATGGCTCAACTCATAGCACATAACATTCATAATAGATCATTAGAATTAGTCTGGAGCAAAATTTACTTAATTTTATTAGCACTGCAAGGAGGTGAAAGTTAATGATGACCAGACACCGGCCCTGCCCTGGTACTGTGGGACTGTCACCCACTAAAATACCCCCTAACACTGGGACAATTCTAGCCTGCTAGAGATCATATCCTTACCTTGCCATATAGTAAACAGCATTGGTTCTCCGTACCACCATCAATTGGAATCAAACTCATCACTCATCAGTTTAACACCTGACACCCCAACCCACTGCACCAAGCAGTAACTCTTTCGGTGGATCTGTGATCAACCAACTTTTGCCTTGACAATTTTTTTGTTATGTTCTATTTAAAATTGTTTTCAGGTTTTGATTTTTAGTAGTTGAAAATAGGCAAAATGTGATAGGTTTTTATAGGTCTTGTGCTGCTGGCTGTGCATGGTTTGGTTTAATTATTATTTGTGACTGTCTAGCTATAGCTTCATAGGTTGGCACTAGGCTATTGGCACTAGGGCCTATACAAGCCTAGCCATAACAATTCCCTGGCTATTTCTTCCCACAGTATTTACTTCCCTGGACCCCTGTCTAGCAGGGTGACTGACGTGATCCCAGGGGTAAATTTCCTATCTCCCATCCAGTCATCAAGGTTCCTTTTGAAGAGGGCCAAGGAGGCGCTCTGCTTGACATGTATTGGCAGTCTATTCCAGAGTATGGGGAGTCTCTGGGTCAGGAGCCTATCCCACTAGCATGTTTTGTTCATTGTGATGACAAGGTTTAGGTCCCTGGAGCATGTGGCTCTGATGGTTTGGTATTTCTTTAAGTGTAGCATGTCCAACAGCTCTGGGTTTGACATGGCCTTGTATGTTAAGAAGAGATCGCCTCTGAGTAGACGATATGCGACAGAGTATAGCTGTAGTTTTTTTAGTCAGTCAGCAAAGGGCATCTGCTTTAGGCCTGTGATTCTTTTAGTGAGGTATTTCTGTGGCCTTTCCAGTTGTTGCAGATGTCTTGTGAGGTACATACCAAACGGGGCATTGTACTCTATGATGGGTCTAATGAGGAATGAGTACAGTGGGGCAATGACCTTCTTTCTTCTGGATGAAAAGCCCTTAGTGATGAGATGTGCCACATAGAAGGATTTCCTGACTGTTGTGTCGATGTGGTTACCAAAAGTGAGACCACTGTCCACCTTTGTTCCTAAGTCTCTTGTCACACTTTCAGTGTTTAGTGTACTGCCACCTATGTGGTAATTCATGGGTACATGTTTTTTCCCAAAGGGGATAACTATACACTTCTTGGCATTGAGCTTGAGCCCATGGCTGAACTGAGTAATCTGGCAAAAGTACATGCAGAATAATGTTGAGAAGGAGGTGTGCACTGCGGGAACAGTACATGCAGAATAATGTTCAGGAGGAGGTGTGCACTGTGGGAACAGTACATGCAGAATAATGTTCAAGAGGAGGTGTGCACTGTGGGAACAGTACATGCAGAGTAATGTTCAGGAGGAGGTGTGCATTGTGGGAACAGTACATGTAGAGTAATGCTCAGGAGGAGGAGGTGTGCACTGGGGGATCAGTACATGCAGATTAATGTTCATGAGGACATGTGCAATGTGGTAACAGTACATGCAGAATAAAGTTCAGGAGGAGGTGTCAACTGTGGAACAGTACATGCAAAGTAATGATCAGCATGAGGTGTGTACTGTTGGAACAGTACATGCAGATTAATGTTCAGGAGGAGGTGTGCACTGTGGGAACAGTGCATGCAGAGTAATGTTCAGGAGGAGGTATATACTGTGGGAACAGTACATGCAGAGTAATGTTCAGGAGGAGGTGTGTGCTGTGGGAAAAGTACATGCAGAGTAATGTTCAGGAGGAGGTGTGCACTGTGGGAGCAGTACATGCAGAGTAATGTTCAGGAGGAGGTGTGTACTGTGGGAACAGTACATGCAGAGTAATGTTCAGGAGGAGGTGTGTACTGTGGGAACAGTACATGCAGAGTAATGTTCAGGAGGAAGTGTGCACTGTGGGAACAGTACATGCAGATTAATGTTCAGGAGGAGGTGTGCACTGTGGGAACAGTACATGCAGAATAATGTTCAGGAGGAGGTGTGCACTGTGGGAACAGTACATACACTGTAATGTTCAGGAAGAGGTGTGTACTGTGGGAACAGTACATGCAGAGTAATGTTCAGGAGGAGGTGTGCACTGTGAGAACAGTGCATGCAGAGTAATGTTCAGGAGGAGGTGTATGCTGTGAGAACAGTACATGCAGAGTAATGTTCAAGAGGAGGTGTGTACTGTGGGAACTGTACATGCAGAATAATGTTCAGGAGGAGGTGTGCACTGTGGGAGCAGTACATGCAGAATAATGTTCAGGAGGAAGTGTGCACTGTGGGAACAGTACATGCAGAGTAATGTTCAGGAGGAGATGTGCACTGTGGGAACAGTGCATGCAGAATAATGTTCAGGAGGAGACGTGTACTGTGGATACAATACATGCAGAATAATGTTCAGGAGGAGGAGGTGTGTACTGTGGGAACAGTACATGCAGAATAATGTTCAGCAGGAGGTGTGTACTGTGGGAACAGTACATGCAGAGTAATGTTCAGGAGGAGGTGTGTACTGTGGGAACAGTACATGCAGAATAATGTTCAGGAGAAGGTGTGTACTGTGGGAAAAGTACTTGCAGAGTAATGTTCAGCATGAGGTGTGCACTGTGGGAACAGTACATGCAGAGTAATGTTCAGGAGGAGGTGTGCACTGTGGGAACAGTACATGCAGATTAATGTTCAGGAGGACTTGTGCACTGTGGTAACAGTGCATGCTGAATAATGTTCAGGAGGAGGTGTGCCCTGTGGGAACAGTACATTTAGAAGAATATTCAGGAGGAGGTGTGCACTGGGGGAACAGTACATGAAGAATGTTTAACAGGAGGTGTGTACTGTGGGAACAATACATGCAAAATAATGTTCAGGATGGGACGTGTACTTTGGATACAATAAATGCATAGTAGTGCTGAGGAGGAGGAGGTGTTTACTGTGGAAACAGTACAAACAGAATATTGTTCAGCAGGAGGTGTGTACTGTGGGAACAGTACATGCAGAGTAATGTTCAGGAGGAGGTGTGCACTGTGGGAACAGTACATGCAGAATAATGTTCAGGAGGAGGTGTGTACTGTGGGAACAGTACATGCAGAATAATGTTCAGGAGGAGGTGTGCACTGTGGGAACAGTACATGCAGAATAATGTTCAGGAGGAGGTGTGCACTGTGGGAACAGTACATGCATAAAAATGTTCAGGATAAGGCATGCACTGTGGGAACAGTACATGCAGAATAATGCTCAGAAGGAGGTGTGTACTGTGGGAACAGTACATGCAGAATAATGTTCAGGAGGAGGTGTGAACTGTGGGAACAGTACATGCAGAGTAATGTTCAGGAGGAGGTGTGCACTGTGGGAACAGTACATGCAGAATAATTCTAAGGAGGAAGTGTGCACTGTGGGGACAGTACACGCAGAATAATTCTAAGGAGGAAGTGTGCACTGTGGGAACAGTACACGCAGAGTAATGTTCAGGAGGAGGTGTGCACTGTGGGAACAGTACATGCAGAGTAATGTTCAGGAGGAGGTGTGCACTGTCAGTACATGCAGAGTAATGTTCAGGAGGAGGTGTGCACTGTCAGTACATGCAGAGTAATGTTCAGGACTAGTCTTCCTCTTTTGGCTGTGCCCATTAGGGGTCACCACAGTGGATCATCAGTTTGCAGAACAGGTGGCAGTAGAACTCTAATGTGTCAAATTGCCAGCCCAGGGCCCAACCTACCTCAGGAGGCACACACACACACACACACACACACACACACACACACACACACACACACACACACACACACACACACACACACACACACACACTCACACTTGATTTAGAATGTCCAATCCACCTGCTGTATGTCTTGGAAATGTGGGAGGAAACCTGCATGAACACTGGGAGGAATTGCAGACTCCGCACAAAAGGCACCCCAGGCGAGAATTAAACAGGAGAGCCTGTTGCTGAGAGGTGACAATGCTAACTGCTACACCATTGTGCCACCCAGCTATAAAGACTAATATCCTGGAGTTTTTCAACTGTTAAATACTATTTATTATCACTGAAACCTTGTGTATACAACTTTAATAATGCACTTATATGCATGTGCTTACTTGTGTGAGTAAATCTCAGTATTATAATTGATAAACTATACTTATGTAAAAGTAACACATTACTTTAGTTAGTAACTAGTAATAGTAATGTTACTTTTTTAGAAAAATAATAAGTGATAGTAATATATTACTTTCACTGAAAAGTAATAGTAACGTATTACTTTTTTAAGTAACTAGCACAACACTGACAAGCTGTTGATGAGAGAGGAGTAGAATTTGCATACTGTGCTGCCTTTTATTTTTTTTTCATTGTGAATTTAAAGTAGCGATTACATTCTGCATTGAAGTGTTCAAAGAAAAATTAACTGCTTGGAGTGTCTTACTGTTGTATTATTGTTATCAACTTCTTTCATGAATGAAGTATCAAAGGCAAGTTTGTGGAGTACATGTGGAGAACACTCTTACTAGCTACAGCTCCATTTCTTACCTAGCATCATAGTGCTTCTTCTGTCATTGTCTGTAAACACTGAGGGCCCCAATTCCAAAAGACTTGCTCTCAGTATAATTAAAGGGGTTTGGAATCTGAGCTTGAATGTTTTTTGTAAAGCAGTGATTATACGTTTCTATTCACAATAAGATCAGGTACTGCTCCAAAGTGTGAACAAGTGACTTAATGTTTTGGTAAGTATGCACCTTTTAAACGTGTGGTATTATATTGCTGTCTTTGCCCATCTTAATAAATATAGGTTAAGATTCCCCCATTACTTTATCAGGCAACACTTCAAGACTACAAAAAAAAGTGAAAAAGACCACTTAGTTCTCAATAGTAGAGGCAAAGAGGAATGATGCAGAAAACAACAAAATGCTATTGGAGTGGCTTTTTCACGAGCAATTGTTTCTCATTGAAACTGGTCTTAAAATGGTTAGTGAGTGAATTTTTTTTTCTGTTGTTGCTGTTTTCAAGCAGGTTTAATATCTGTATTAATGCACCACTTTGTTACTGTCAGTGACCAACAGTTTTTTTTTTTAATCCTGTTCTGTAATATACTTTAAAACTAAATCAGTCAAAGTCATTGTGGTCTCTATGTACAGAGAATCAGAGTTAAAATATTTCAAAAGCTAGTTCTTTAAAATGCTCAAAGCCAAAATCACAAACAACTGTCACCAGAATGTCAGCCTTTAGATATTTAAATGTATTTAATAATTGAAATCAAATGCATTTTAAATTTATGACTCAGCCTTGCAAACAGAATGTTTTATATAGTTTCTTCCATTGTATTGCAAAAAGGGGTTCTGTTAGGTAACCGTGGCAAGAATCTGTCTCAAAGGAGGATTCCTCAGTTGTATGTGCGTCTTGATTGCTCTCAGTTACTGACCAAACCAGCTTCCCACCAGAACTGTATTTTTTGTTTTACTGACTTGTATGGATTTATTAAACATCTACATTGGATTAGTTGACAGTTTAACATAACAGTGTCAGGAAACAAACAACCCAAAGAATTCTTATGATTACTGAAGTTTATGATTACAGACCTATCCCTTTTATCACCTTGTCCAATCACCATTGCTCATTTATTTTATTTTATTTTTGCTTTTTTTTTTTTTTTGGTCTTTTTTCTCTTCCCACCCATGACCATCAAGCCTCTGTCTTTGCTCTGCTCTGTAGACCCATTCATTCTCCAAGAAGCAAGAGCCCAATGGCCCATTAAATTATCTTTGAATGAATACCAGGGCATTGAGGATTCTGCCATCATAGGTAAAGGTAGTTTTTTTCTGTTATTTTAATTCCTAACCCTACTGCACATGCCCAGTAAGCAGGCCCAGGGCTTGATGGGTAATGCACATCTGCAAGAGTGTGTCTCATGACTGCTGCCCCCTGTTATGTGGTCTCTGGTCTCCAGTGAGGACTCTATCACTGCACTGAGAACCAGCAGTGTGTGCTCCACATCCTCCCCCAAAGAGAGGCAGGCCATACGAGTTGCTTCACTCCTTCATTTCCCTACCAATTCCAGTGTGTTCTGAGGCTGCTAATCAAAAGCAGGTTGCATGAGTTATATATTCAGGGCATTATCTATATATGCCTGTGGAGATGGTTTATTGCACCTTTATTTTTCAGCTAATTTAAGGCTTACATTACTCTGTTAGTAAGGTCGTCCACATTATTTTTTTTTATATGTCATATATCTTGCTCATGTCTTGGTCTCAATGCCTGATATGTTTTAAATAGTTTAGGAATAAATGCAGAAGGCTCACACAGAGGAAATTCACTAATGTCTTAAATCTATCTTTTGACATTACTTTTATATTTAACATCCTCATGAACTGCAATAAATCAAAAGTTCAGCATTAATATCTAAACCCATTTTAGACAGAAGCTAAGCATAAATGTATTGTTTAAAAGCGCAAATTTCTTTTAAGTCAAAACCTGAAGCATTTATTGTTGGGGTACTATACAGAGTGTTGTCTTATTTGCTCTGTGCGAATTAATGCTGATATTTTGAATTAGACCTGTTGATGTCTGCAGCTTTCTGGTTTGCATCTTCTGCCACCCAAACCCCCACCCCTGTGTTGTCATCTTACTGCTGTACATTACTGTTGCTGATTGTCTGTTGAACAAGCCTCAGTGATTTCCATGGCTGTCTGTTTATATTTGTAGGCTATGGAAAATCAATTTCTGATTTATAATAACTATAAATATTTGAACATATATGTAAAGCATTTTATATTAGGCCTTTTATTTTTAGTTTTATATATTTTTTTTCTCTTAACTTTTGAAGTGACCTAGACCTAATATTTTACCCCTAGAGGATGTCAGTCTGAGAGGGGGAAATGGGAGAACAGAGCAGGCATTGCTGCTTTGTGACCTTCGGGTTGGAACATTCACTCAAGCTACTCTATAGTGTCCTTCCTCCCTGACAATGTTATATGTCTATTCAAATTTGTTAACCAGGTAAGTGCACTAACCAACTGACCCTTTTCAAGCATGGTCTGGGCATTAATTAAAGTGTAATTCAATTGATTATAACAGCCAGTAGTTACAGCTAGAAGTTATATAATAACACCATGTAATAAATACAATATAGTAACACAATATGATGAAAAAAACATTAGAGAAACTTGTAAAATACTGGTTTACTACAAGTGTTCATATGTTAATGGCTTATGTGACAAGTCCCTACTCCAAGCCAGCAATCAAGAGAACTCAGTCCTAACCACTGACTCCAGTGAGGGGATGGTCATTAAGCGCAAAGATGGATTCACACAGTATTTTTAGATGCAGCTCCCTGCACCAAGCACAATTTCCCTTAAGAGCACACAGGGAGCATGCTCCAAACCTGGGGCTGGACTCTCTTTCTCTCTCCAGGCCCACACAAAACTCCATATTGACCACTTTGGAGCTCAATGTCCCTGTTCCAAGTAGCTGACACACACACACAGATATTTGAGTTTCACACACACATACACACCTGAGAAAAGCTGCCACAGATTTACTAGCTGTGCCTCTTTTTGCCCAGGCTCTGAGGTAACCACGCTGCCACTATTTAGCTACCCTAAGGCTCTTACAAAGTATACTCAATTATATTGTGTAAAATTAATACTGATACAAATTGTAGGTTGTGACCAAAGCAGCAAGGCTTTCAGAAGTGGCCACAGTGTCACAAAAACAAGCATAGGTACTCTGAAGTTGTTAAAAGTATTCTCTAAAGGGCCAGCCACAATGAAAGATATTAAAATATTTAATGATAACTAATAAAACAGAAAACTGGAGAATACTGAATACAGTAAACAACAGAGTTTCAACCACAGAGATATACAAAAATGATACAGTTGGATAGTTTCTCACAGATGCAGAAAACAATACTAAACTATTCTCACTAAATGTCACTGATTGACTAATGAATTACTGTTCCCTGATTACTTTCTAAAGCAAGGCAAGCTGATATGTGCTGAGTGTCTTGTCACAGCAAAAGCCAGATGATGTCTGCATTTTTCTGTTTAAATGTGTGAGATATATATCCTTTCAGAAATATTTCCTGTCAGGTTCAAAAGTGCTGTTGCTAGAGTCCCAAAGAAACCAGATGCTGGTTAAAGGATGACATCACCTCTGGTCACCTGACTCTGGTGCTAAGATCTGTGGCAGCATATGAAAGCTATAAAACAATTTCAAATGTTCCAGCCTTCTAGGTCCTCTGATAAACATACACATTTGATTAGTTACAACAATACAACCTAATATACATGTATACATTCTTTCTGTCCAGCAGGACCTACTGTTAATGCAGTTTTAACACAAGTAACTTTACAAATATATTTTAACTCAAACATCTGTACAAATCTGTGTGATACTCAAATAACATAAAATTCTTTACAAACCTCTGGCTAGGTATACTGGCATATGTACACATGTACTGCCCTACTCTCCCTGGCACAGGTGGCACTACCTCATAACATCACAGCTTATGACACACAAGTTCACTGTAACCTGTTTAAAAAAGGCAAGTGCTCTAACAACACCCAACTTTATTAAACTATATTGCCCTAACAGAGCCTTAACCCTAAGCTTAAAACTCCCACCCATTTCCTAGCCTGATCCCTTGTTTCCTAAAACTGAAAGTAAAACTCCACTCCTTAAACCTAAAGCCCACAATTGCTCTCTTACCCTAACCATATACTCTAACCTGCCTACCTAAACCTAAATGTCTTGATTGTTCCCGAACCCTGAAACTCCTCTCATGCTCCCTACTCCTAAAGCTCCCTTGCCATTCTGTAACCCTAAAACTCCCTTCTCACTTCCTAGCCCTAAAATCCTCCTTGTCCTGCTCACTAAACCTTAAACTTCCCATCCCACTGCCCCCCTAAGACGGCATCACTTACTTTTCTTGAAGTCAAATAATGTGTATGGTTAAGGGGTGGCTACTGCATGACTTAACTCATATTCAAGCAAGAGCATCAGCCTGTACAAGCCACAATATACTCAAATGCTTGTAGTAGAACTGTAAAATGGATTACAAAAAGAAAAACAATAGAGTTCATTATACAAGGAGGTGAAACACAAATGCATTACACTCTAGTGCCACGTAACTTGCTCTTAAAATAACATAGGTCATACATTAGGAATTCCTTCAAGATTACTATACTACATTCATATCACAACAGAACATCACAATTTAAGGACTGAGAATGAAGAGAATGAGTGTGAAATACCATAGAGGTAGAGAAAGGAGATAGTGTATGAAATGATCACTGTTATGATTTATTTGTGGACAGTGTGTACTGGCATTTGTGTAAGAGCAACAAGATGAAATATATTACAGTGGCCATAATTTTTTTCATGTGAGTTCAATGTTTACTGGAGTAATCAACAAGAATAAATGCTGTTATCTTCATGGACCTTTCTTTCAGATATTAATTCATTCGATATGCAAAGATCATTAAAGGAAGAAACACAAATACAGGTTACTGGTATATTTGGGATTGACTTTTTTCCCTTACAGACATTTTTGTTTTTACTTGCAAGAGACCAGATATGTACATATTACGTACAGCAGTGATCCAGTCATTTTTGTTTGATAATTACAGAGTTTGGGGTGGGAGTGTGTGGCTGTGAATGAAAGTAGTAAATTGAAATAGACTACCGTGTTATTTATTATATTGTCTTCTTGTTCACTGTATGATCTTCACATAAGTTGAACATGTCTTTTAAGGTTAATTTTAGGCATCAATGTCTCAACTTATACACATGTATATATAATAATGTTCTATGTTTAGCTAAGGAGATGCCTAGTTAGCTACTAATTCAGCTTCTTTTACAGCATTTGAAACGAACAAGGGCTATGGTGTCACAATCAAAATCACTACATAGAGTAAATGCTCACTGTTCATTTGGGTAATAGCAAACACTTGCCACACCAAAATGAGCTTTAGTATAACAAACCACATATCAGAGCTGCAGTTATGACTGGCCAGGATCTCACCCACTTTGCTCCCTGCCCAATGCTTTCCAGTGCTGTCTTACCAACAGACAGAGCATTTTCCAAGATTATTTTGCAAACATATATACCTGAAAATGCACATACACACACACACACACACACACACACACACACACACACACACACACACACACACTGTAAGAACACAGTTACATTTTAACCTTAAAATAAACCAACTATTATCCATTTATGTGCTAGAAGTAGCTGTAAACTGTTGCAAGTTACTGTAAAAGACAGATGCCAGCAGTATGGGCATCATCAGGTCTAAACACTTGCCTTTATAATAATAAATAAAATCACCAGGCATAAATGTTATGACATTAATAGTAATACAATATTTTACCTGAAATAGATAAAAAAATAGTAATATACTTTGTGAAATTAAATACACAACCAGATGTACACTAATACAAAAAATTGAACTGCATTAATTTTAGCAGATGGCTAGTAAGCTTACCCCATTAATAGCTGAAGAAGTACAGAAATGTATCCATCTGTAACTTGTAAATCTAAACAGCAGATTCACAGTCAGAGTGGCAAGGAACATGTGGGCATTGGCTTGTCCCAGAGCTGCAGCTCACTGTGCACACTTTGGAAGTAAGGCAGTCAATAAACTAGCAGTTACTTTGTCTGCTTAAAGAGTCCCAATGTCTGTATTTCCTGCTTGGCTTTAGTTTTAAATGTAAAGTTTCCTAATTTCACAGTTTAAAAACTCCAGGGAATCTATTCTAAACAAGTTAATGCATCATTTGACTGAGAGTAACATTTTGCCACTACAAATGTAGCACATTTGAGAAAAAAGTCTTACTTTTTGAAATCTCTGCTGTATTTAACTGAAAGCAATTATTTATTCTGTAGAGTTCACTTTTTACATCCTATACATTTTACATGCTGCAAGAGTTATTCAAAGCAGCCACCATAGTTTTTATAAAACAAATAACCTCATTAAACTCAGCTTAATACATATCTCTTTATGTTTTACTAAAAGACAATTGCAAGTTTCACTTAGTCTGATGCAGTATTTATGTGTAGAACTGTACCTTTTTCATTCCCAGCTAAAGTTGGTTGCAGTAACTTGATATCCTTGATTAATTATTTTCTGATACAAATCTGGTAGACATAAAATGGGCTTTGTATTTTGTATGAAACAGACTACTTATTTTAATGTGATTATAAAGAACATTAACATTCACAGATAGTTGAACTTGCAACATAGTTTTCCACACGAAGCCATATTTATGAGCTATGGGTACTCGAGTATAGTGGCACAATTGTTTGCATGATTTCATGAGCTGCATCAAACTATGACAAATATTAATAATTGTTGTAGTCTGCAGCCAGTCCTGACCAGGGAGGGTATTATTAGAGACATATAGCATGGTACTGTAAACAATGCTATTTTACAAAGTGTCAGCCAAAGACATAAAACTTATCCATTGTATAAATCAACTGACAACTTCCAATGGCCTTTTTTTGGTGGCACTTGTTCATCTAAATGGTGGCATATAAGGAGGCGAAGTAATGGAAGACTTCCAAGATGGCTGCACATAGAGTAACAGCTTAATTTCAGTCTCCCAATGTGAAAACAGAAACTCAGAAAAAAGAGCCAGTGAACTTGCTCCCTGGGTAAATTTTAGAAACTGGCAAATAAGTGCACTGTCTGGATGTCAGCAAAAAGAAATTCAGAGAACATGAAAGAAATTCAATCATAAAAGGTGAGGAAAAAACAGTGACTGGGAAGAATTCTGCAGCTATTCAACAAAAAGCAGTGCAAGCTCCAGCTTTGGTGCATTCATGACTTACAGTAACCTGGAGGACAACATAAGTAAAATGTACTCAGAGCTGATTAAAATAAAACACTGAAAAAATATATCAACTCAAATAACAAAATGTTGGAAAAATGGAAGACGCTTTAAGCAGATATTCAGATGAGGTGATAAAACTGCAAAAAATCAGAGGTTGAAATGAAGAAAAGATTGGCTGAGTATGAGACTGCTCAAGAAGAGATGATTCAAAAAATAATAGAAACAGAGGAGAGGGCAGGTAGGGGAAACCTGAGATTTTCTGTTGTACCAGTGAAGTTGGAAGGAACAGACTGTATTAATTTTATGAAAACTCAAATAATCAACTGGACTGGCATTCCACAGCAGGAGTTGTTAATTGAAAGGGCACATTGAGTATATGCTCCAAACCTGGCCATGCGAAAGCAACCTAGACCCTTAATAGTAAAGATGCAGCTCAACCAGCAGAAAGAGTTGATTCTGATAAAATGTGACAAAAGGACAAAGTACTAAAAGTGGGAAACACTAGCGTGTTTGTGGAAAATGATTACTCATACACCAGGCAGAAGAGGATTAAATTTATTCCAGTAGTCAGGGAATGTTGAGAAGTAGGTGTGAGATTCAAGCTGCTGTATCCAGATATTTTCAGAATATTCTTTCCTGGAAGGTCAAAATCATTTTTTGATGCAAAACATGCTAAGGAGGAAATGCAAACGTTTGTCCAACAAAAAGTGAGATATCAAACAGAAGGAGATTCTGCTTCTTGTTCTTCTGGTAATAAAGCCCCTGGAGAGACTGTAGCATTTCTACCTATCCATTTTTCCCAGACTATCCAGAAATCAAACTGATTGCCCAGTAGTCCGGAAAACACTGTACAAACTCCGGTATTCTGTTTCAAAAAAGAAACACACCATCTAATTTTGTTAAATCAGTGAATTTATTATGCTTTTTTCTTACAAAATGCATAGTAAATCTTCAGATGAAAAGCATCACAATTGGAAAAAAGATGGTGTTCCCCTCATGTGACATTCCAAAGATGCTACAAAATGGGTAGAATGTAAGCAGAGAATGGGCAGGGTTGCTGGAGGTTGAGGGGCTGTGACCTAAAATCTGGTTTTAGCTACAACGAAAGTCGGCAACCCCAAGAGACTGTGCCAGTGAAACCTTTTCCACTGTTTCAAAGGAAAATGTTTGAGAGACAGAAAAAAGCACTAGAGTTGATTAGAAGAACCAGGAGTACATTGGAAATGAAGCAGAGGCTAGATTTGGGAGATGGAGATAAACAGGAAGGAAACCAGCAATTCAGAAATTAACAACTAAATGTGGGATCACAAAGCATTACTTATACTTCTGAAACATACCAGAACAAGAAAACCTGGAAATATGGGACTTCTTTGATTTTGAAAGTTATATTGGATTCCAAAGCATATGTTCTGCTGCATATCATTAATGTTTGGGGAACATTTAGAAGAGGGGAGGAGGAAGGAAAGAGTTAACTATAAATAAAACAACATTTTGTTCTTAACAGTAGTATTTTTATAATGCATGACATAACCTGTATGCTATAAAGTAAATCTTCCTCAGTTATTTTCAAGTGTAATAAGTATACTAAAATAAACAATTGCCCCTGTTTTTCATTCTACTTTCTTTCTTTCATCTTTATCAATTTTAAGAAATGTAGGCAGTTCAATGTAAAAAAAAAAAGAAGAAGAAGTCTGGACAAAAGAGCATGATACAAGAAAAAATAATATGCTTTTTCTTACTCTTGCATGGGGGAATGGGTGGATTGAGGCTCTTGGCTTGATCTAATAACAAGTTTTAAGGGGATGCAAATACATAAAAATTAACACTGAATATAATAAAAAGTTTTCCGCTAACAAATGAGTGCTTATAGTAGAGGCAGCTGTGTATCTGGTTCACATGTCTCTGATAAGGGGCAATAGAAACATAAAGATTTTTTCTTTCAGTGGTATAGAGATAATATATTTTTTGAAAGCATTCAAGTGTTCTTCTAATCTGGGAGGGGAATAAAGATAAGACAAAATAGACAGCACTTAGTTGAAGTAGAAGCACAGGCTGTACCATGCATCTTAAAATGGATAACCTTCCTTATACATTAATCCAAGTCTGTGAGTGTGGCTGTCAGTCTGGTGCAATTGTTATTAGGAGCATTAAACTTCAGTATTTTAAGATGTACATAGTTATTGTGTTATTATTAAATTATTTGGTTTTTGAGGTATTCTGGGGTGTGTTTTTTTAGGGTTTTCATTAAAACAAAAAGTTTTGTAAGACGTGACATAGGTTCAAATGGATATGACTAGAAACAACTGTATGAAGGATCAACCAGCCAAGCATTAGTATATACATGTAGCAGAAAAGCTGGAAAGAGGCATTTAAAAAAGGTGCTGCACATAACAGGTGTGAATAATAATTTCTTAACATAATGGCATCACTTTCTGTATTATTGTTAAATGTAAATGGTCTCAAAGATATGAACAAAAATAAAGAGTAGTCAACTATATTACAAATGTAGAGTACAAATAGTTATGCTACAGGAGGCAGCCTTGGAAAGACCTGAGCCATGTAAATTTGGTAGGGAAAGGATTTTAGGATGGTTATTTAGCAGAATATCTGGTACAAAGGAAAAGCGGAGTACTTATATTAATTGGAACAGGAGCTCCAATAGAGATAGTAGAGGGGGAAAAAGATAATAATGGTAGATTTGTAGTACCAAGGGGCTGCTAGCAAGGGAGGAGGATTACATTGGCATGCATTTGTATTCCACCTAAAAGTGCTGTAATGGATCTTGAGAAAAATCTGGGAGAAATAATCAGCTTTCAGCAGGGAATAGTACTTATAGGTGGGACTGAAATTTGATTTGCAGCAGTAAGGATGTATCTGGGGTGCCCAGAAGGGAAATATAAAAAAAAGAGGGTAATTTTTTTTAAAAAATATGAAAATATGTGGCATGGGAGATGTGAATTCAGTAGTATGAGTTTGGAATATTTACATATTTTTCCCCAAGGTACAAAAACTGGGTTAGGCTATACAGAACTTATATTTCACAGGAACATGTGCATGTAATTGGAAGTTGTGATACACATCCAATAACTGTTTTAGATCACATGCCAATAATAACTAAAATCAAATTGCAGAGTAATGAAATAAAAATGAGACAATGGCACTTTCCTACCTATCTATTAAAAAGAGAGGAATTTAAGGAATTGGTAGAGGAACTTATTTGGGAGTTATTAGGGAAGATAGAAATTTCTTCTGAAAATATAGCTAGGGAGTGGGATAAAATTAAACTGGAATTTAAAAATTGGGTGGAAATAAAAGAAAGAGAGATATATGGTTTACAAGTAACAGGATTTATTTAGAGGGACTAACAAAGGTTAAAGTATTGCAGAACAGGGGGAATCTCACAGAACACAAAGAAGAGCAATTGCAAAATGCTAAATAGAAAACAAGGAATTACCTCGATAATATGCATGAATTTAGAAAGACTACTGTTAAGCAACTGTTTTTTGATAATTATCCAGAGCACAAAAACTTTTAGCACAATGACCCAGGCAACAAAAAATAGAAGGGCTTGTTGCCAAGCTTGGGGAGCTTTTAACAAGGAAGATAATCAGAGATCCTGTAGCAGTACTAGAAATATTTCAAAAATTTTATGAAAATCTGTATAAAGCAGAGAGGTATGGAAATCAAGAAAAGGTACATATGGAAATGTTTATGGAAGAATTAACTATGCTAAGGTTAGTGGTAGATAAAGCTCAATTTTTAACAATTAGGATAGCAGTAGATAAGATTAAAATGGTGATGTATAACCAATCTATAGTAAAGCCCCCAGGAATAGATGGCATTCCTGTGGAAGTTTATAAGCTAGTAGAGAAAAAAAACTGATAAAGATCTGGAAGTTTTTTTTAACAGTATTTTAAAAGGAGGATAAAAGTAATGCACTTGGTTAGTGCTGGTAAAACATGTAGACAAGACAATTAAAATACAGAGAAACCAGCAGTACACTGCAGTAAAAATACAAAACCCAGCAGTTTATTAATACATAAAAACAAAGGTTAGTGTTTTCATGCTACAGCAGGGTGCTTTTTCAGACCAGTATCTATACATTAAAACAAACATTTAAATACCAATTCAAAAATTAGCAGGACAGAGCATGTGAATTTAAAATTAGTTTTAAAAGGAACAGTCTCATTGAGACCTAGTCTCTTATCAGCTTGTAATTCCAATATCCATTTAATTTTCATCTATGCAGTTTGATTTTTAACATTATGACCTCTACAGCTTATCTTATAAAGTTGTAAAACTGAGAATTCAAAGATATGGCTACTTCCCATAGTGTTCCCATGTTTAAAAAGTGCATTATTCTGATAGCACCTCCTGATATCATATAAATGCTCTCTGATGTGATCTTTGAGCATTCAATTCATCATTCCTATATAGAAACATTTGCAAATCTTGCACGAAGCAAGATAAACAAGATTAGTGCTTTTAGAATCTGCATAGAAATTAAAATAATACGTGTGCTTAGTAGTGGGATGAATAAAACATGGTGCACTGCTAATGTACTTCCAAAAACTGCAGGCTCTACACATAAAAGTATCTTGCCTATCTGATAATAGTATTTAATTCCTGAAAACATTGTAACATAGTCTTCTTTTTAAATTGTGATTATTTTTAAAGCACGACTAAAAACACTCCGAGTTCCACAGAAAGCAAGAAGGACCACAGAGAACAGGAAAAATGTATAATCCAAAGCTGTTATTCCAATACTGAGTGCTTTCGTCTGAATTGTAAGCAGACTTTGTCAGAGTATACAAACATAACCTCACATAGATTTTTATAATCCAATAATCATGTGACTCCACACACCTACAAAGTTAAATTTGAAAAATATTTACATCAATAAACTATAAAATTACACATTAAAAAATAAAAATAAAAAAAATATATAAATATATAACCATGTTTCACACAAAACTATAAATTCAAATCTGATACGATACTACCTATAGAAACTTGTTCATTAAGTCCAGGGGGAATTACCATTTAACCTGAGTTGTCAAAGCAACTCACATTGCTCCAATAAATCCTCCCAAGGGCCTCTCCTAGGATTTTTCAGAACACAATACCAAAAAACAAAAAATAATGAAATGGATGATCATTGACATGCTTAGTTAAATAATTGGTGTCATTTTTCTTTTTAATGTCAAGGAGTGCTCATATATCTGCTCCCTTAACTTCCTCTGGGTTTTTCCTACATAAAAACTGGTACATTTTTGGCAACAAGCAACATATATCACTCCTACAGAGTTACAGTTACAAGCAAAAGTAGCTTTTAAGAAAATGCCATTAACATGAACGTGGTACCCTACAAGCATGTGTCTACACTGAGCACAAGAGCCACAACTCCTGGTTTCAGTTTTTTTGTTAGAGTGCAAAAAGAGTACCCTACCCGAGACTCCAAAAAGTTTTTTACTGTTTTGCCTTTTTTGTTGACAAAAATCGGTAGATTCCCCCACCTTGTCTTCAACACCTTTAAGCAAAGGAAAAACTGACTAGTTTTTAATAAAAATATTCCTGATAGCATTATCTTCTGCATAGTGTTGTCACAAAACACTTAGAAAAATCTTTCCCAGAAGACCTCTTAGGACTGATTAAATCATTCACTGTCCCGAAATTAGACTTAATGAGGGGAAAATAGAACCACTTTGCCTTATTTCCTTAATATCACATCTAATTGTATTAATTACATATAGGGGTAACCTCTAGCACCAAACATGTTTGCTAAAACTTCACTTTCTTGATCAAATAACCCATTATCTGAAATCATCCTGGCTAGCCGAATGTATTGGCCCTTTAATAATTCCCCTTTTTTGAAAAGTAGGATGGTTACTTTGGTAATGCAATAGACTGTTGCAATAAGTTTGTTTTCTATATATGGTACCTTCAATAGATTGTGTTACCCTGTTTTTAACTAAGATGACATCTAAATGATCGATTCCTGACTAAAATTGTAAGTAAATCTCAAAAAAGGGGTAGTGGAATTCAAAAAAATCTATAAAAGAAATAATATCTAGTATGTCACCCTCCCATCCAATAAAGATGTCGTCCATTATAAGGTATACACTTTCCAGGGAACAGTCTCAAATTTATTAAATAGGAATTTCTTTTCCCATTGTATCAATATAATATTAGCAAAAATGGGGGCACAAGATGACCCATCACAACACTTTTAACTTGCTGGAAGTGTTTTCTTTTCAGAAAAACAAAATTGTTATTCAACACCAACTCCATACAAACATTCAAAGTGTAAATCTCATCTTGATTGAAATGATTAGAATCACATAAAAAAATCATTAAACCAGGCCAGTCCCACATTGTGGGGGATAACATTGAAAAATTCAACCATGTCATTTGTCAAAAACACCAGTTTATCTGTATACACTAGCTCCCTGATCTTTAACAAAAAGTCCCAGGAGTCTCTACATAGGTAGGAAAAATGACTGACCACATCTTTTAATTTTATGTCAATGTATTTGGCCAATGAATGAGTTTTTGAACAGCTGGCATTAACAATAGGCCTCGTGGGGGGGTCACTGGTACTCTTATGCATCTTCGGAAAAACGAAGATAGAAGGTACCATGGAGAATTTTACTTGGAAAAAATCGTAAGTCACAATGTTAATCTGTCATTGATCAAAAAGGTCCTTAATAAGGTAATTGATCCTTTTATAGGACAGGTTTATAAAACTCAGGAATGTCTCCTCATAAAATTCACTGTTTAAGACATAACAATGCATGCGACTCACATAATCCTCCCAGTTCATAATTACAACCTCCCCACCCTTGTCCGGCTTCATAATTCTAACCCTTTTATCTTTTGCCAGCTCAACCAATAGATTGTATTCTGCTTTTGTAAGATTGTGTTCACATTGTTTTTTAAGTGTTCCAGAGGCCAGAGCTCTTAAATCAAATTCCATTAATTTTTCAAAAAATAACAATGGAGCAGAAAGCAAAAATGTGGCATATCCCCCAATAATATCAGGAGATGCGATCAGAATAATGCACTTTATAAATGTGCACACTATGGGAAGAAGTCATATCTTTGAATTTTCAGTTTTACAACTTTATAAGGTAAATTGTGAAGGTGGTGATGTTAAAAATTAAACTGCATGCATGGAAATTAAATGTATATTTGAATTACAAGCTGTTAAGGGACTAGGTATCAATAACTGTCCCTTTAAAACCAATTTTAAAGCTACGTTCTCTGTCCTGCTAGTTTTTGAATTTGTATTTAAATAGTCTGTTTTAATATATGGATATTGGTCTGAAGAAGTACTCTGTTATGGTATGAAAGCGCTAACCTTAATTTTTTATGTATTAATAAACTGCTGGATTTTGTATTTTTACTGCATATGACAGGGTGCCTAGAGAGGAGTTGTGGTATTATATGAGGAAGTCAGGAGTGTCAGAGAAGTATGTAAGAGTGGTACAGGATATGTACATAGGTAGTGTGACAGCGGTGAGGTCTGCGGTGGAAGTGATGGATGCATTTAAGGTGGAGGTGGGATTACATCAAGGATCAGCTCTGAGCCCTTTCTTATTTGCAATGGTGATGGACAGGTTGACAGACGAGATCAGATAGGAGTCCCCGTGGACTATGATGTTTGCAGATGACATTGTGATCTGTAGTGAGAGTAGGGAACAGGTGGAGGAGACCCTGGAGAGGTGTAGATATGCTTTAGAGAGAAGAGGAATGAAGGTCAGCAGGACTAAGACAGAATATATGTGTGTGAATGAGAGGGAGGATAGAGGAATGGTGAGGATGCAGAGGAGTAGAGGTAGCGAAGGCGGATGACTTTAAATACTTGGGATCAACAGTTCAGAGTAATGGTGAGTGTGAAAGACAGGTGAAGAAGAGAGTGCAGGCAGAATGGAGTGGGTGGAGAAGAGTGTCAGGAGTGATATGTCACAGACGCGTACCAGTAAGAGTGAAAGGGAAGGTCTACAAGAGGGTAGTGAGACCAGCTATGTTATATGGGTTGGAGACAGTGGCATTGACAAAAAGGCAGGAGTCAGAGCTGGATGTGGCAGAGTTAAAGATGTTAAGATTTGCACTAGGTTTGACGAGGGTGGACAGGATTAGGAATAAGTGTATTAGAGGGTCAGTCCAGGTTGGAAGGTTTGGAGACAAAGCCAGAGAGGCAAGATTACGTTGGTTTGGACATGTGCTGAGGAGGGATGCAGAGTATATTGGGAAAAAGATGCTAAAAATGAAGCTACCAGGTAACAGGAAAAGAGGAAGGCCTAAAATAGCGTTTATGAATGTGGTGAGAGAGGACATGCAGGTGGTTGGTGAAACAGAGCAAGATGCAGAGGACAGGAAGAAATGGAAACAGATGATCTGTTGTGGTAACCCCTAACGAGAGCAGACGAAAGAAGAAGAAGACTGTTGTGTACTGCTGGTTTCTCTGCATTTTTATTTTAAAAGGAGGAGAAGCACCAACATCCTTGAAGAACATGGTGGTGGCTATAATACCCCAAAATGGTAAAGACCCATCATATCCAGCTTCATGTAGGCCCATTTCAGTTCTAAACCTTGATTATAAAGTGTTTATGTCTATAATTACTAAAAGAATGGCAAATGTGATGCTAAAAGTGATAGATATGGATCAGTGTGGAGGGGAGTCAAACATATGACAACATTTTAGAACAATGATGATCCAGAGGGAAGTAGAATGCAAGACAATACTATTGTTGGTGGGTCTTGATGCAGAGAAAGCATTTGACAGAGTAAGCTGGGATTTTATGAGCAGGGCAATGGAACCATTTGCATTTAATGATAAAATTGTAAGGTTGATGAGGAAGATATATGAGATACTGGAGGTGAAAATTTAAGTGAGTGGGTTCCTTTTCTGATAAGTTCTGTTTGAGCAGAGGAACCAGGCAGTGATGTCCTCTTTCAGCTTTATTATTTGCGTTATATTTAGAACCATTGGCAAAAAAAGTAAGGGACTCAGAAATTCAAGGACATGATTGGTATGATAGTCAAGAAAAGACCTGATAAAACC
>NC_056728.1:598579952-598584952 GCF_019279795.1 Protopterus annectens
TCAGTCTCTGATTGGTATTCCACCACAGAGAGTACGCATTGAGCTCGTGCATCTTCCCTCCCTCTGAACAGAGGTGAGCATGTTTATGCCTTGTCGTTCATCTTCTGCACTGTGCCAAACTCTCCTGTACCTGCCAGTAGTCAAACTCAAATTTCTTAGGTTATAGTCAGGACTTTATCTCTCTCTCTCTCTATTTTATTTTTTATTTTTTATTTTACATTTGTTGACCGGGCTAGTCTAGCTGGATATATGTCCATTTTCAGTAGAGGCCCGGGGAGAAAAGCTCCAAGCAAAGGCACAGACAATCAATATTATATATAGTAATAGTTGACAGAAATACAGTAGTTGGTTTATAATTGAGGTTCAGTTAGACTTGAAACAAAGCAGTATAGTAGGATATACTAAAACAAAATACATTTAGTGAGCATTTGAGAGATGATAATTAATAAAATTATTGACTAATATACTTTCATAACTACAAGGACTGATAGTGCAGTAGATCAGGAGAATAGAGAGAGCAGCAAGGAGAAGGAGGTGTTAGTCAGGGTTAGAGCAGGGACAGAGCCAGTGAGTTTTAAGGTATTCTTTAAGTAGTGTTTGGAAAAGAAGAGTGGAAGTGAGTGTGGTAAGTTCATTAGGAAGCTGGTTCCAACTTTTTCCTATTGTGTTGGAGAAAAGAGAGTCCCCTGCTTTGTTGTTGGATTTAATAGTGGAAACTAGTAGCTTATTAGCTGATCGAAGTGCAGTCAGATTTTTGTAGGGGGTGATCAGATTATTGAGGATTGGGGTATTGTTAGGATGATAGAGAATCTTATGGGAGATGACAAGTTGTTGGCATAGCAGTTGGTTCTGCAGTTCTAACCATCCCAGTTGTTTGATGTTGTGACAGTGGTGGGTTCTAAAGGGGGTGCCAGTGGCAAATCTGGCTATGTTATTGTAACATGCTGAGAGTTTGGAGAGGTTGCTTTTAGAAAGATTAGTATATATTGCAGAGGCATAGAATAGGGTAGAAATCAGATGGGTCTGGGAAATGGTTATCCTCGCAGAAGAGGTTAGGAAGGGTTTGATTCTGTAAAGGGTGTCAAGTTTTTTGTTAACAGACTTTATTGTAGAGTTAATATGGTGATCATAGCTAAGGTGGTTATCAATTGTTACTCCCAGTAGACGGGTAGTAGTGTCAGGGGATATGTTAGTACCATTGTTAGAGGTTACAGTGAAGTACAGTTGAGATGACTTAAGAGTAGGAGCAAAGAGCAATAATTTAGTTTTTTTGGGGTTCAGTAGGAGACCATGTTGCAAGAACCAGTTTTCAGCACTGTTAAATACGGATTGGGTGATTGACTGGAGAGAGGTTATGGACTTGGCTGAACAAATTAAGGTAGAATCATCTGCATATTGTATGCAGGTGGCTTGTGGAATTGTGGTGTGTAGGTTATTTATAAATAAAGAGAAGAGAAGAGGACCTAAAATAGAGCCTTGAGGTACTCCTATGTTCACAGGGAGTGGTGTGGAAAGATTATTATTCCAAAGTATGGCTTGGTGTCGGTTTTCCAGATAGGATTTAAACCATTGTAATGCCTGTGTATCAAGTGATTGGACCTTTAGTATGTCAATAAGCAAGTTATGATTCACTATATCGAAGGCCTTTGAAAGGTCAATGAAAAGTGTAGATGAAAATGTGTTATTATTTTGGTTTTTGTTTATGGTGTCAGAGAAGGATAGCAGGGCAGTTGTTGTGCTATGGAATGGTCTCAAACCATGTTGGCAGCTTGCAAGTAAGTTATTCTGGAGAAGGTGGTCAAGTAGTTGTCTGTGAATGCATTTCTCCATTATTTTAGCTATTGGAGAGAGTAAGGCAATGGGGCGAAAGTTGGAACGTTCAGTAGATGGGCCACCTTTGTGTAGAGGGATGATATGGGATACTTTCCATATGGATGGGATTTTGCTTTCTGAGATTGTTCTATTTATAAGTATGGAGATGGGATAGGCAATGGCTTTAGCTGCAATTTGCAGGAATTCAGCAGGAAGACAATCAGCAGAAGGGTTGCAGGGCTTAAGTTTTAAGAGGAGGTTGCATATGAAGGATGTGGGTATTGGTTTTATATGAAAGGTAGGAGATGGAGTATTAGTGGTATCTTACTGGGAAGAGGTGACAGGTGGCAAAGTGTTAGCTAGGGTTAGAATGGCTTTGGTAAAGTAGTTATTAAAGGCATCTGGAATCTGGTTGGCATTATTATGGTTGAAGCCTGAGGGGGCAGGAGTTGTAGAGTGGCCTGGTTGACATTTAGCTACTTAAATGTTAAGATGTTATGCAGGTAAGTAACCCTTGCTGTAACAGATAGCCAGCTTGATATTTTCGAAGAGTAACACAATGATGTTCACTGCTGCAAGACATATATAAAATGTAGTAATTTGTTCTTACTGGCCTGTGGAAGCTTTTAGCTTTGTGAGGATAGAGGACCAATAATGGAGAGATCATAGTCAAGCCCGAGGAGAAGAATAAAGTCCATTAAAGGAGTACAAAAATGCTGGAAAGTTGTTAATGATTTAGCACTTTCATCCATTTAATGAAAAGCTTCGTTAGAATACAAACAACAATCCCCCAGCAATTTAAAAACTTTACAAACAATTAAAAGACATTGTGATTGGTTAATTCCTTAACCTGTCAGCTTTAACTTTTTAAATGGGTGACAAAGTTACATAATCATTTACATCAGCATTCTGGAAAACTTGCCAATATAATTCTATGTATATGAGCTTGTTCTCCCAATCCCCACCCCTTGGACTTTTATTGACCTTCTCCAAATAAAAAAATAAAAACTTTTTGAAAACGTCACATTCCAGAGAATATCTAAACAGAGCGCTAGTATTCTCAGTTTTTCCTGATACATAAAAGATATTCATATATTTATCTTCTTAAAATCCACTCTGTTTTGCCAATGTAAAATCCGGACACTTTGAACACAGAGCAGTATAAATCACACCACTGGTGCTACAATTACATTTACCTGGACATGGTAAAAATCTATGAAAGTCATGCACATGATTTTACAGTTAACCAATCTTTTGTTGTTTTTTGTGGTTTTATCATTTGGAACTTGTGGTTATTCGTTTTGTATTTTTTGTTTCTGAGGAAACAATTAACTTCAGTATTAAATAGGGTTGCTAGATTATAAGACTACCTTAATTGTTGAGTTGCCTTAGCTACCTCAGATATTCGTGCTCTGCAGTGAGCATATTCTGGCTGTAAAGATTATTTTGGGAAAATCCCTTCACATTATTTTACCATTTAACCTATTCTCACCAGTCTGAACCAAGAGTCCTACTGCATGATACTGTTAACTTAAAATAAAATTATCCGTTCAAATGCATTGCATTTCAGTCGTATAACACCTGTCTTTGTCATTAGTAAAGTAACAGAACTACTTTCAGAACATAACAAAGTGATTTAAATGCATGGTTGTGGTGATAAATTCCTTAAGAAATATACCTTGATGTCTGAAAACAAGTACTATGACTCACCTCTACCCTTCTCTCTAAGTGACCCAGATTTAGTGTTTCACATGAAGCTGTGAAAGTATTTCAGTACATACAAGTTGTTTTATCTTAATGTTGTCCAATTATCAGCTGTTTGAGGTTAATCCCTAGTACATCTTTACCTGTAATCAGCAAAGATGTATACAAGCATATGACGGTACAATAACTTTAGCCCCCAAAATAATAAATCTAAAACAGTACCTGGGGAAAGATTTGCCCTGCTCATTTCTGAATAAGAATGGGATAAAACAAAGGCATCTGGCTATTCAAACTACTGGTTATGCAAAACAGCCAATAAACAAGTTCTAAATGAAATGTGTACATAGCATACCTCTCACCCTCTCAGAGCAAAATGCCTGGACAAAGCCTAAAATGATGGGGGGACAAATAGGGACATATTTTAAATATTGCTCTTACAAACTTAAAAAAAAGTTGATAGAATAATAGGTTTTACATTAGCATGAATTTTCTGAAGAATGTGGAGTCTTAAACTCAAATGTTTGTCGTTATTTAATGACTTTGATCCCCAGCTATTTGCCAGAAAGGTACAGATTTTAGGAGGAACACACCAAAAATATGAGGCAACAATCTGGACATTCTGTGAAAATCTGTACAGTTGAGAGGTATGGTACATAGTTGTATCAGTAATACCAATTACTACACAGTGCTAAGAATAATTATTCTGTGGACCAAAGAAGGCAAAAGGAGACACATACAACCTGTAATGAAGGAAGTGAAGAGAGCAAGTTTTATTTTATTTATTTTTATTTTACATTTGTTTACAGGGAAAGTCTGACTGGACACAGGTCCATTTTCAGCTGAGGCCTGGGGAAAAAAGCTCCAAAATGCAATTACTATACATGAAAAGGTCCAAAATGCAATTACAATACATGAGAGAAAAATAAGTAAAGCAAAGATATTAGAAATATTATATGAATACACAGTAAAGTAGAGATTAACAATTCATAAAAGTAGGCAGTAGTGATGTATATAATATACGTTAAAGCACACTATTGTTTAGGATATTAGGTAATGTGTGCTGATTTAGTAAAGGGAGTTATTAGTTCTGTAAGTTAAGTTTAGTAAAGGGGGTTAAGTTTGGTATAGGGAGTTATTAGTCCTGTATGCTACGTATCAACAAGTTAACATTCTTTCAGGGTAAACTGTTTGTTCTTAACGAAATCCATGCAACATGCAAGTATTCTTTATTAGTCATTAACTCTCCACTTGTCTACATATTTCCTTGTTCTGTCTCACTGTGGATAAAATCATTCAAAATCTCACCATGCAGTGAGCCTACATTGTGATATAATGCATTTCAACTCAAGTGATCATAGAGGAATGCTCTGGTATCTCATGCCAAGTGGTCTTTGGTTTTATTGGTTTCATCTACCATCTAAGATGCAGCCTTATATTTAAAGTTGTCAGCAGATGTTTTTTTGTTTAAAAAAAAAGACTTGTAT